>NC_142354.1:37196054-37353817 GCF_059441175.1 Urocampus carinirostris
GTAGTGCCATGTCTATACTCATTGTGGATAATGTTCACTACATTGTTATCAAAGACAATAAAGGCAATTAAATGTATTGTTTAGGTTTTTTTCAAATACAATTTCTTTTTCTTGACAAAAAATAAAACGGCAATGCTCATAATGTACAACACGAGTTTGAAAATACTTTGCATGTAATACGTATTCGTATAAAGGGATATTGTGTATTACTGTATTTAGGGCCTCCTTGATACAATTTTTACAATGTGATTTTGAACAAAACAGCCCTTCTCAAAATTTCTGAAAAAAAAAAAAAATTCCCCCCAGTGATTGAGGACTTCTGGCTCATCTCTGAAGAGCAGGACGACACTTTACAGCTACAAAAACAGCGAAAAGATGATGAAAGTGCTGTATCTGAGGCTTATCCTGCTACTGCTATTGATGAAAACCAGGACTATCTGTTTCATGAGTGGGGAAAATAACAACCCCCCAAAAAATGGCCTAGAGAGGAAAGCACGCCTAAGACAACCCACAGGACAACCCACAGGAAGTGGGCCCCGATGACCAAGATGGGTAAAAGATCCGTGAACCGTGCGAACTTGTAAAATATTTCATATATTCATGTTTTATACATTATCCTTTAAACACTGTTTTTTGTGCAAATTTGCAAATTATCTAAGTAATTTTTTTGCACCTTGAAATAATTATTTTGGGCAAATTTCACATTAACCCCAAAGAAAGCTATTTGAGTGTATTTAGTGGGAAATGTTTGCACACCTCTTCTCTCGAAGATACAGAGGAATTGTATGGTTTACCAGAGCCTTAACGCAATCTATCTTTTGACCATCGGGTGGCGACACGCATCAAACACATGAGTCATAGAACATAGTTACCTGAACACTGTTTATTTGATATGAAGTTTGGAAAAAAATAAAACCATATGGCTAAAAGAGAAAGCAAAACAAAGTTTTCTCAACTATGAACTTTATTTGTAGTTTTTGTTTAATTCTTAATGAAGCACCTTTCTACATATTGTTTGGATCATGTCTACAACATTCTACAGGTCATTAAATGTTAACCAGTTTTTCATCAGATTTTTGTGCCATTATAGTTTTGCCTGTATGTTTTTTTCAGATGCATCAATATGGACACCAGGAACCTTTTGATTAAGAATTCATATAATTTGCCATCCGGGTACCCCCAAGCATCCACATTGCACTTTGCAATATTTCAAAGGGTCAACTCTATTTTTAATTTAATTAGTTTCTAGAAATACTGCCATTTTTCATTGATGAAAAGTAGAAATAAGGATATGGGAAAAAAATTTGATTATTGTTCAGCCTTCTTGTGGCGAAAGACATCTGCCATTGTGAGAATTGGATTTTGAAAAGGGGTGTGGGGAATTTAATGGGGAGAGATTGTCTTGTCATTTTGTTCGGCTGGAGGAGAGCAAAAATATTTTTCTTACTGTTGGGACATGTTCTGCCATACAACTGATCTTTTCTGTTCAGTCTTTTTTAAATTCAGTGCTTACTGTGTGAATAATGTGTTATGATAAAATTATAAAAAAAATAGGGTTGTGGACTGACATTGTGTTGTGCTTGTACAGAATGTTTCATGCACACATAAACATCATATCACGTATTCTAAAGCAATGGGTAAAAAAAAAAAGGAATCATCATGTAGAAAGCGACAAACCCATCAATCTAAGGGACGACAAGTTCCATGTGTCTTACTCTTCATACCACTGAAATCTGATTGACAGAGATACACAGACTCCGGTGGAATGAAGGATAGAATACACGGACAATTTCATGGGCTGTGGAATTCCAGAATTAATAAAGAAAAAGTATTTAAAAAAACAAAAAAAACAATCTACTTTTACAACAGCATTCTACAAAAGGCTCTCCCAAAATCTTGATATTATACAAAAACAAAACTCTTTTGAAAACTTACCTGGGAGTAACAACATGCATCACAATCAACAACAAAAAGTCAAAGGAAAGTAATAGATTACTGACAGTGAAAAAGGAGCAACACAGTGATTACTTTGCAGACCTCTCAGGACTGCAGTAAATCCCAGCGGCTGTCTGTTAACCTGCGCCAGGTACGAGCTTTTTTGTCCCTGTTCCCACCAATGATGCAGCGACAATGGCAGCTAAGCCCTCCCCTGAGTCACACCCATTTGCCCCAGCTAAGAGTCCACCCCCAAAAAGTCTAATCTAATGAGGAATTTTAGAAACTTGCTTTGAAATGAAAAGCAGAACGTATTATGACTTGAGAGGCTTGATGCTTACAATCAATTCAAAACCAAGGTTTTGTATTTGAAACAGCCACAACAAATGCTAATATACACGCGTCTAATCTTATTTTAAAAAATCTATGTACGCAGCAGGTCCCATATGCAAAAATCTATCAATCTTCGCATGCATGAATTCTTTATCCTCTGCGAAGAATGACAGACATTACTAGTGCATTGTGAAACCATGAAAGGAGCTGAGACTCTTGTATTATGCAGGGATATCCTATCAGCTGCCTGTGAAAAAAAAAATTGTCTCGACCGATTGACGGAGAAAAGAAACAATCGGTCGGACTAAACTGTCGATAATATTTATATGTTTTGATTTAGATTTGTTCTACAACATATGGAAACTTTTCCCTCAAATAATATTTTAGATTATAGAACTTTTAAAAGCTGTTGTTGTTTTTATTTTTTCAAATTTAATCCTACAGCAATTATATGCAAACAATACATTCTTAACCCTCTTGCAGAATATTTTGCTAATTTTAAGAAGTTTTTGTACTTATATTTTGATTTATTTCTCCAATGAAACAAGCGAAATTAAAAAAAAATATCTGATATCAACAGAAAGGAGATATATTTTTGATCATTTTGAGATATCTGTTATGCTAAGACTAGAAAAATATGAACATAACAATCAACCATGTGTTAGATAAGAAAAATTGACTTATTATAGGAGTACATTTTCCATTGTTACCACAAAAAAAAACGAGGTCCCGGTAAAAATATCATTAAGTGAGCAAAACTCTCTGACAATGATGTACCTTTTCAGATGTATTTTTGAAACTACTTTGTGTGTAATATTTGCAATTTTACTGACTTTTTCTCTCTCTGCAGCATAAAGTGAACTAATACACACTGATGATTTCCTTCAACATGCCTGACTAAAAACTTCAATGGAAATGTATTTCCTGTGAGCATTTTGGATTTTCAATAGAACCCAGTGGCTGGTTTGCAGTGAGGAATGTTTTTCTGCCATTTCCTTGCATGCTTTGACTTTTGACTTGTTGAGACTTGACTGGAATGCATTCAGAGATCTGCAACCATCCAAGAAAACTGACTAGGTGAGACTTGGTGTCCGCATGCAAAAACTACCCAGCGATAGATAGATAGATAGATAGATAGATAGATAGATAGATAGATAGATAGATAGATAGATAGATAGATAGATAGATAGATAGATAGATAGATAGATAGATAGATAGATAGATAGATAGATAGATAGATAGCATTTTCTTCATTTTTTTTTGCAAAATAGCTTATTCTCTAACATAATAACAAATTTGTAATAATAAATATTTATAAAATAAATATGTTTATGTCTTGAAAACACTACAATATATTTTTGGTAGATTTATTTTTTGTCACGTTCCCAAAATTAAAACACTCGTAGGCTGAGACTTTCGTATTTATGTGACATAACATGAGCCTCAATTAAGGGGAGCTGACAGAATTCTCGTCCATCTCGCTGCTATTGATATCAGACAACCAAAAGCCTTGCGAAAAGAAATGTGGTGGGGTTTGGTGTCTTTGAGTCTCTGTAGCTTTTATTCTTCATTGGGCTTCTTAGCACTCGTTTCCGATTGCAAGATACAATCCAGTGACATCTGGTAGTCAAATAATACATCCTTTCCCATTTAAGGAAACAATGAGGTTGTGGTTTAAAGTGTCTAGGATCAATGGCCATGCAAGAGTTAGTCGCGGAATTGGTATGAAGTACTATCGAAAGTTTTAACTTTCTTGGGTTAAAAATTGCTACAGAATTATAACAAAATATTTCTGTAAAATTCACATTTTTTTAATTATAAAATTGTCTATATTGCTTCCGTTCACACAGAAAGGCATTGCATTTTGACCTGTACAATTAAAACTTTCAAACATTAGAACAATCAAATTGCAAACAATTTCAGGGAAGAACCCCTGCATGTTTGAAAGAGGAAAAAGGAGCCATCTGCGTGATCTCACATTCTGTAGCAAGAGCTGTGTCATGTCGTGGCAGGGAGAAAGGGAGAACAGCAAAGTGCTGGGAGTGGCCTGGGGGCTTCGCCTATCTCATATTAGCAAGGGTGGGGGAGCGCAACATCTTGAGAACTAAAGGTTGAGCTCAGGTTGTCCAGCTTTGCAACGAGAGAATCTCCTTGCTGACAGGGTGTGTTGAAATCATGACCCTTTGCTGCCATTTAGCATTAAAACATATGGCTCTTAGATTTTCATCTTCCAACTTACATCATTTTGTGTGATTATTGTAGTGCAGGGGTGAATGAACTCCTATCACGGGCTACATTGGGTTAAAATAGCAGAATGGCCAGGACAGAATGAAGAAAAAACCCCCAATATTTAACTGCTGATACAGAGTCTCAAATAACGTTCCCGCTAATCTTCCACGGGTCTGAGCGTTCACACAAAGACTGTGAGCATTGCTTGAAACAACAGTAAGCAACATCAATTCTAAGTGTGGCAACCTAATCATTATCGAACTAGTCCAAAACCTGAATAAAGTTACATTTTGCAGAATTTCCGGCAATGTTAAATTATTTTTTACATTTTATTGACTTGACCAATGTCTATTGGAATAGTTGTACGGCCCACAAATTTTGTTTTTACAACAACTTTTACACGAGATGTCCATTTTTCTAAAAGTAACTTTTGTTACACAATACTAACATTTAGGGAAGGGGACGGGTTAGTCGGTTGCACACTACAGAACTGTATTTAATCACACTTTTTGTTGGAAGTACAACGTTGGCAACAAGGTTGACTTAATATATATATGAAGATAATAACAGGATGTCTTTTTTTCTCTTTTTTGGGAATTTTTTCTTCTTTTTCCCCCTGCTTTTATTCTACTTTTTTCCAAATGGTTCCTCTTCTTTCTTACTTTATTTTTGCCTTGTATTTCCTAGCATTTTAATTATTTTTCATTTTGGTCTTTTTTGCTTTAACAAAAGCAACTAAAGCAACAAAAACAATCTCTATTTTTGGTGAGCCGAGCGGAAAGAGGCGGTTCTCGAAAAATAGATTGAAAATATCGTGGCAACATAGAAGTAGTCACGCATGCAAGTTGGATCCCGTCGCTACGTAGTCCAACTAGGCAGGCAATGATTAAAGTAAACTACACTTATCTCTTTATTTTTGAATGCCTCAGAAATAAAGAATAAGGCCCCTCGCCGCCTCTCTGCACTTATGTAGGGTGGTTATGGCCATAAGGCAGAAGCTTCAGTCCTTGTTTTAGGGACCTGTCGCGCCTACCAGAGGACAACTGGTTAAAGAGGTGATAGCCGGGGTGGGAGGAGTTCTTTATAATGTCCTCTAGAGTGGGCAGAGAGCAGCCGATGATCTTCTGTCCTGTGTTGACTACTCTGTGCATGTTTTTTTTCTGTCCACCGTCGTTGTAGCAAGAGTCAAGAAGAGATTCACGGGTTTGAGAGCGTTCTTAATTCGGCCTGGTGCCGTGGAAATCTCTGCCCCCTGAGATTCGATCTGCAACCTCAGTGGAAGCGTTTCAATCTAGGTTTAAAACAATCTTATATTCTGTAACTTTGAATGACCTAAGTTTCATGTTAATGATGTGTATCGTTTGCTGATGCCCTTACTCTTGAATCACCCATTGCAGAATTGTCATCCTGGAAGGGAGATTACCTCCTGTGTGGTCCCTTCTCAAGGTTTCTTCAATTTCCTCATGTTGAGGTTTTTTAGTTTTTCCTTGCCCTTATGTACGTTTTAGATCTGGGGATGGTGTAATAATAGTCTGTAGTTTGCAATAATCTATAGTCTGTGCAGCCCTTTGAGACTCATTGTAACTAAGGGCTATACAAATAAACATGACTTGACTCCCAGTTTACTACACTGTGACAGTGTATGCAAGAATGCTCTCCTTTGAAGGCGTTGTAGAAGGACACCAGCAGCTACTGTTGCTGGTTGCGCCTCCTTAAAACCCTCAGGAATCGGAGTTCCTGTTGGGCCTTTAACACCACAGCCTTGGTGCCAAAGGACCAGGAGATTAAAAATGTTTTTATTTGAAAGGCACATTATCATAATATTTTTACCATTTCTGCTTGCCCTAGTACGCCCACCCCTGTTGTAGTGCTAAGATTCCATGAGAAATTGCTTGGATCTAATAATTTTCACGTATTGCTTCATATTTTTTAGTTAGACTTTAACTTATCTTTCCAAGGCAAAATCAAAGGTACTTTACAAAACAAAAAGCAACTTAAATACAATAGGAAGAAAAGTCTGGCTGTATCCCCTCTTGCCCTTACTGAACCTAATGGAATTTTCCACAAGTCGCTTCCCTTCAAGCCACAGTGTGGAATGCAGGCAAGATGCTGCAAGTCGTCCGAGGATGGCATGCAAGTAGGGAGTTAGTGTTGAAATGCGCATCGTGACCGGCCCTACCCCTTCATTACCTGCCGGGGGCCACAACTCAGAGGGCCTGCTACCTTGTGTGTCCCAAAAAAAGGTGTCTCTATTCACAGGAGACTTTTTACGATTGCTCCACTAAAAGAGCTGTGTTTGCCTCACAGCTACACTCCTTGCAGAAGTTATACAATGCGGACATGTGCTAGCATGCAAACATATTTTGTTTTCTACTGCCGGTGATCCAAAAGAGGGATTTAGACTCTAAGCCTCCAATTTATGTCTTTAAACCAAATTTTTAAATTTCATTCTAGTTTCCTTTTATAGCGGAGAAAGTGAATGACATCATCAAACAAACGAGGTTTTTTTCTCATAGCTCAGGGATCAGCAAAACAAAATGTTAAAAGAGCCATTACAGACAAAAAAAAACAGGAAAAAAAATATGTCTAGAGCCGTAAACAAATAAAAGCCTTCTAAAATACTTTTCTTGAATCAAAACAAAAAGGTATTCCTGCATAAAAGTTACTCATCTAATATATAATATGTATTCCAAACATTTTTACCGAATTGAAAATTGCTAAGAATATTGATTTTGTCTATGTCCTCCTAAAGAAACCAGCTTTAAGAAAATATATCTCCTTCTTCCTCCCCCATTTCCTAACATTATCAGAAACGCTCCAGAGAGCCACTAGGAGCAGCGCTAAAGAGCCACATACTGCCCTAGAGCCACAGGTTGCTGACACCCTTCATAGTTGTTAGCTTATTTGATGGCAATCAAGTCCATTAAAAAAAATAAGAAATATAATTAGTTAAGCGGAGCTACACTACAATATTTCAAGACACTACAACTTTTCCTGGAGCTTTCTTTTTAGAAATGTAAACAAAAAGAAAGACTATCTTGAAAGGACAGTGGGTATTATTTATTACTTATTGGTACAAAAACAATTAAATAAAAACAATCATTGTTTAGAAAATAGGCAATAATACATGTACTATCATAGAAACATTCATTTATAAAAATCTTCATAAGTCAAGAAATTTGCATTCATTTTACATAACATGAGCCTCACCTAGGGCAACACGGCAGCGCAGTGGTTAGCGCGTGTGCGGCACAGTTCTTAGGTCATGAGATCGAACCTTTCTGTGTGGAGTTTGCATGTTCTCCCCGTGCCCCGCATGGGTTTCCTCCGAGCACTCCGGTTACCTCCCACATTCCCAAAAAAACAAAAATCATCTCCCATCTGCCACGATTTCTTTCCAGGATTTTCTTTATCTTATATTTATTGATTTTTTTTCCTATTGTAATGTATTTTGTTAAATATAATTAAAATTGGCAAAATAATAGTATGATCAGTGTGTAAAATTCACAAACAAAAATAACAGTAGAACAGTAAATTAAATATAAAATATAATCTAAATATGAACATTTTAATTATTGTATCAGACTGGTGAAACAGGATGTTGTAGGTCATCATATTGTTAGAAAAAAATCCCAGAAAACAGCTATTGCATAAGCATATAAACCTGTGTTAACAATGTCTTTATTTTAACAGTCGAGTAAATGGAGCTTTACATCTAAACTGACTCACCACAAAAATAAACAGACTCAAGTTGATAAAAATATGCTTGCCTCAATTCTCAGACTCCTTTAAAATAAATTAAAAATTCATACAAAGTAATAGTTTTAACAGTAAACAGGCGATAGCATCTGATGAAACTATTAGGCTGGACCTACTAAAGCCGAATAATATAATATTGTCTTTACATTAAAACCAGGGTTGGGTAGGGTTACTTTAACTTGATTACTTTCAATTACTTTTGGATTACTCCAATAGCAAATATGCTAATAAAATACAAAAGAAACTAGATATGAATAAAATTACTATATTTTGTGCAGGCTTGGAATACATGGAACAGCAAAAATGATGTTGGCAAGCAATTTTAATTTTGTTTCTGTCGCATTTTATGTTAGTTTTGCCGGAGATCAAAGAGATCAAAGCCTGGAGAGAAAACTTACCACGTGTTGTGAGTCATAATTGTATTCATATTTAGTTTCTTTTGTCTTTTATTAGCATATTTGGTATTGGAGTAATCCAAAAGTAATTGAAAGTAATCCAGTTAAAGCAACCCTACCCAACCCTGATTATAATGTAACAAAAATAAATAAAAAACATTAACATTGAACGAGAAACATTAAAATTATGACTCACAACACGTGGTAAGCTTTCTCTCCTGGCTTTGATCTCTTTGATCTCCGGCAAAACTAACATAAAATGCGACAGAAACAAAATGAAAATAAATCCAAACAGCTTGCCAACATCGTTTTTGCCGTTCCATGTATTCCGTTACTCCCCAAGCCTGCACAAAATTCAGTAATTGTATTCATATTTACTTTCTTTTGTCTTTTATTAGCATATTTGGTATTGGAGTAATCCAAAAGCAATTGAAAGTAATCAGGTTAAAGTAACCCTACCCAACCCTGATTAAAACAGACTGGACGTCAGCTCTTCTATACCTTTATTGCCCTTTAACAGCAAGAAAGAGCATTTGATTTGAATTTATTAAAAAAAACATCCAACCTTTGATAGAAATGAGCTAGAGACTTATGGCAGGCCACAAGCTGTATGCTTGACCACCCTGATATAAAAACACAGGAAAACAAGAATTTTTATTTATCTTCAAGTGATAAAATATACATCGGAAAACGTAAATGGTTCACTGTGGCGCAAAAAAAGGGATTTAAAAACGGGAAAGTAAAACAAATGGGGGAGTTTTAGATGAGTTGTCTCTGAATGCCGACTAGTAGGCGCCACCTTGGAGCCCAAAGTCAACTGGGATGGGTTCCAGATCATCAACAATTCAAAAACAGGGATTCTCACCGTGGTGGGTTGCAGAAGTCAGGATGCAGCACGTAGATTTTTGTTCATGAAGATAATAACAGGATGTTTTTTTATACGAGGAAAGCTGCTTAAGATACCCACAACCACTAGGGGGCCCCCAAGAGTCGTTAACTTGTTTGGTGCCAACAATGTCCCCAATGTCACTTTGTGTGTCCACTCAAAAATACTTCTACAGAAATACAACAAAAATACTACACAATAACTGAAAAAATGTATCAAACATAGTGCCTAAAAACAGGGACCTCATATATTATTTTTCTCTAATTCTGAAATTAAAAAATTATAGAATTACTAAAAAAATATTACTAAGTAATACTATATTACAAACCCCGCGACCCTACTGAGGATAAGCGGTGCAGCTAATGAGATGAGATGAGACTATATTACAAAATTCTACTACAGAATTATCTACTCCAATAATACTACAAAAAGACAACAAGTGTAATTTTACAAAAATACTAAAGAAATATGACAAAAACACTACTATGGGAATACTACAACATATCTACAAAAATACCACTAAATACTGCTTTGGAAATGCATCAATTATACTTCTACTGAAATACAAAGAAATATATAAATACATAATACTATAATACAAAAAACCTCTAGAGAAATACTACTACAAGAGGTTTACAACAGAAATATTGCAAATTACACCTATAGCGATTCTCCGATGGAAATATCATAAAAATACTACAAAAATAAAACTACAGTAACACTACAAATATACCATGGGAATGCTACAGATATACAACAAACATTCTTATATGAAAAGAAACAAAAATAGTACAAAAACATCAAAAAAATAATAATACTACAGTAATACTACCAAAATACAATAATCATATTGTAATAATAGAAAAATACCACGGATATACAACAAAAATCTACTTTCCCAAAACAACAAACGTACCACAGAAATACTAAAACAATACTACTATGGAAATACTACATAGAAATTACTTCAAAAATAAAACAAAAATAGAACAATAATAAAACTACAGTAACACTACAGAAAACTACAGAACTTCAATAAAAATCAGACTTGAAGAATACTAAAAAAAACAAAAAAACCTACAGTAATACTTCAAAACTAAATAACAAATGAAAATAAAATAAAATAAAAGTGAGTTCAATTACTCTTTAACATGCTTTCCCTCCACTCTGTAAAGTCTCAAATTCACTCAAACACATGAATGCAATCAAGTTGCACTGTGGACATATAAGATCTTAACGTGAGAATATGAGGACATCTCACAGAAATGAAAAAAAAAAGCCATAAACGTCACATTGAAAAGCGAGGAGTAGAAAAAGAGCGTTTTGATAAGAGCGACCCTCCGAAAGAGATGAGGAAGAAGAGAGCGCCACCAGTTGATGATAAGCAGCGTCACAACCAAAGAGCACCTCCGCACACCGTGCTTTTTTCTATTTAAATTGCATATGAGAGAAAAACAAAACAAATACATACATTACTTTTATGTCAATAAAAAAAGAGTGATAATTTTGCTCATTGAGGTCTAGTTTAATTTTTTTCCTTTACTTCTCCCCAAAAATATTTATCTTTTTCCCCTCTCTCTTCGAATGGTTCTTTAGTTCTTATATATATATATATATATATATATATATATATATATATATATATATATATATATATATATATATATATATATATATATATATATATATATATATATATATATATATATATATATATATATATATATATATATATATATATATATATATATATATATATATATGGGGCAGCACGGCGGCGCAGTGGTTAGCGCTTGTGCGGCACAGTACATGTCATGGGAACCTGTTGTGGGTTCAAATCCAGCTCCAGACTTCCTGTGCGGAGTTTGTATGTTCTCCCCGTGCTTGCGTGGGTGTCCTCCGGGCACTCCGGTTTCCTCCCACATTCCAAAAACATGCATTTCAGGTGGATTGGCCGGTCTAAATTGTCCCTAGGTGTGAATGAGCGAGCGAGTGAGTTGTCTGTCCCCGTGTTCCCTGCGATTGGCTGGCAACCAGTTCAGGGTGTCCCCTGCCCACTGCCTGGAGATGGCTGGGATGGGCTCCAGCCCCCCCGCGACCCTAATGAGGATAAGCGGTACGGCTAATGAGATGAGATGAGATATATATATATATATATATATATATATATATATATATATATACCTACCTACTTGGAAAAATTTTCATAGTAGATGCATGTCCACTGTGAGAGACATACTGAAAAGAAAATTACAGAAATTACAATGCATTATTTTTTAGCTTAACTTTAGATTTTGATTTGTGTGATACAGCTGCAAATAGGTATTTGAACACCTGTGTATCATCTAGAATTCTGACCCTGAAAGACATGTTAGTCTGCCCATTAGAAGTCCACCTGCACTCCATGTATCATCCTGAATCTGATGCACCTGTTTTTGAGGTTGTTAGCTGCATGAAGAGGCATGTCCACCTCATACAATCAGTAAGACTTTAATTTGTAACATGGCGAAGACCAAAGAGCTGTCCAAAGACACCAGAGACAAAATTGGACACCTCCACAAGGCTGGAAAGAGCTAAGGAGCAATTGCCAAGCAGCTTAGTGAAAACAGGTCCACGGTTGAGGCAATCATTAGAAAATGGAAGAAGCTTAACATAACGTTCAAGCCTTATCGGAGTGGAGCCCCGTAAACAATATAACATCGTGGGGTCTCAATGATTCTAAGAAAGGTGAGGAATGAGCCCGGAACTACACAACAGGAGTTGGTCAATGACCTGAAAAGAGCTGGGATCACCGTTTCCAAGGTTACTGTAGGTAACACACTAAGACGTCATGATTCGAAATCATGCATGGCACGAAAGGTTCCCTTGCTTAAACCAGCACATGTCAAGGCCCGTCTTAAGTTTGCATATGACCATTTGGACAGGGTTGGGTAGGGTTACTTTAACTTGATTACTTTCAATTACTTTTGGATTACTCCAATACCAAATATGCTAATAAAAGATAAAAGAAACTAAATATGAATAAAAATACGAAATTTTGTGCAGGCTTGGGGAGTAACGGAACACATGGAACGGCAAAAATGATGTTGGCAAGCTGTTTGGATTGATTTTTATTTTGTTTCTGTCGCATTTTATGTTAGTTTTGTCGGAGATCAAAGAGATCAAAGCCAGGAGAGAAAGCTTACCACGTGTTGCGAGTCATAATTTCATCCATATTTAGTTTATTTTGTCTTTTATTAGCAGATTTGGTATTGGAGTAATCCAAAAGTAATTGAAAGTAATCAAGTTAAAGTAACCCTACCCAACCCTGCATTTGGATGATACAGAGGAGTCATGGGAGAATTTTTTTTGGTCACATGAGACCAAAATAGAACTTTGTGGTCATAATTCCACTAAGCCTGTTTGGAGGATGAAGAATGAAGAGTACAATCCGAAGAACACTATCCCTACTGTGAAGCATGGGGTGTTAGCATCATGCTTCAGGGGTAGTTTTCTGCACATGGGACAGGACGAGTGCACTGCATTAAAGAGAAGATGACAGGGGCCGTGTATTATGAGATATTGGGGAACAACCTCTTTCCCTCATTCAGAGCATTAAAAATGCGTCGTTGCTGGGTCTTTCAACACGACAACGACCCGAAGCACACAGCCAAGAAAACCAAGGAGTAGCTCCATAAGAAGCATATTAAGGTTCTAGCCTGGCCCAGCCAGTCTCCAGACCTGAACCCAGACGAAATTCTTTGGAGGGAGATCAAACTCCGTGTTTCTCAGCGACAGTCCAGAAACCTGATTGATCTAGAGAAGATCTGTGTGGAGCAGTAGGCCAAGATCCTTTCTGCAGTGTGTGCAAACCTGATGAAAGATGGCAGGAAACATTTGACCTCTGTAATAGCAAACAAAAGCTACTGTACCAAATATTAACATTCATTTTCTCAAGTGTTCAAATACTTATTTAAAGCTGTACCACACAAATAGATTGTTAAAAAAAATCATGCATTGTGATTTCTGGATTTTTCTTTTTAGTTTATCTCTCTCACAGTGGACATGCACCTATGATGAAAATTTCAGGCCCTTCCATGTTTTTTAAGTGGGAGAAATTGCAAAATAGGAGGGTGTTCAAATACTTATTTTCCTCACTGTATGTATATATATGTATTGAAAATTTAAATATTCATATTTTTTAATCGGTTTATTTTTGAATTTTGCTCCTGCTAAGTGTTATTGCACTACTTTTAATTGCACAATTGTTACAATGCACTATTCTCCATTACAATTACAATTTAGGCAATTTTCCATTTACTAACCTGTAAATGTTTGCCTATTTGTCCTGATTTTTTAAAATTTTCTTATTTATCTTTTTTACGTGATTATCCTGTAATGCCATATCTATGTTGTTGAGACAATGAAGACAATTCCGATACTCATCGTGACAATCTCACAGGGGAAAGGATTCATTCAATTTCTCAATGGGAAAGTTTGGAGGTCAACCATGCAGCTTTCCAACAAACTAGCAGCTCCATTAGAACATCCATCAACATCTCATCAGCAGTCAACATTAACGATCACATCTGCTCCGCTCAGTGAGGAGAGGAGCCGGACACCCCCACCTCTCTGCCAATCCTTCAGTTTCTCATTAATGCTAGAGGACGCCGGACAACGTGACCTCAGCGTCAAACAGAGTCCATCAACTTGACCTCGACCTCCTTCCAAACGCTCCCCAGGATTTGCTAACGGGATGTTGCGGGATAGAAAGGTGGAAGGTCAGCTTCTCACAGGGTAAAGTGTGGCGTTTGACATCCACGGGGATTTTTTAAGCCGGTTCCAGCTCCATGACCTCAGAGGACCTAAGCAACGGAGTGTGCTTTTGTTGGAGGGTCTGCAGTGGTCACATTGAGAAGATACTGAATCAGAAACACATTTATGTTGGATTGCTGGTGAAATGCAGCACTTCAACAGTTTGCCAGAGGACTTCAGGTCTGAGGGACCCTTGATATCTTTAAGAGGAGGCTCAAGGCTCACTTTCTGAATATATATTAATATATTTTTATAGTTCAATGTTTCCTCATTTGGGGTGTGGTTCAATGGCTGAAAATCCTGAGGCCATTGGCAGCCAACCCTGTCAGTGTGGATAAATCTCTCTCAGGTCCCTTTCCTCACATGGCTAGTCTGTGCCCTGCCATAATTATATCTTATCTCTATAACTACTTCTGTTGTTCTTATTGTATTTTAACCAATGTGTTTGCATGTGTATGAGTTGTTTTGGGTCTTCGGGGTGAGGGGAGGCGGGGGAGGCGGGGGAGGTTATATTAGGGATGATATTACTGTACTGTCTTCTATGCTAAATGTTTTTATACAGCACTTTGATTGGCTTTTTTTTGTCTGAAAATTGTTTGACAAATAAGTTTGATTGGATTTAATTTGAGAAGTGACAGCGTAAAATTTGACCAGTGCATGTTGTTGTATTGTGTAGCGCAGGGGTCGGAAACTATGGCTGGCCAGCCATACATGGCTCTTTCTATGAGTACCTATGGCTCAGAGACAAATTTGATTGCATGCACATTTTCTCCGTCTCGTTCAAAACTTGAATTTTTAATCCTGTTCAGATACACGCAAAGCCAAACCAAAGCTGAATTTAATGCAGTACTTCACAGATTATATAGGGCACTTTTTTCACTACAATTTACATTCAAGGTGTCACACAGAAAAAAACAAACAAAAAAGCAAAAAAAAAACCTCGTTTTGGCTGTACAACGCTAAAGAATCCTTTATATAAAAGCTCACTTTATAATCTGTGTTCAGTGTTCAGATACCTTATGATGAAATCCACAGAACAAACTGTAAATACGCCAAAACACCGGAAGAGAATTTAAGGTTATTTGATTGGGTGAGTGGGAGGGATGGGTGGAGCTATGCAAAAAGTGCAAGCACTCCCTCCCATCGCTCGCCCTACGTCGTCTGCGCCAAAGGTAAGCACATCAGGCTCCCTGTTTGCAGAATGTTGTGATGTTTTTACAAAATAACTGCTTCCATCTGGTTTTGAAACCAATACGTATGAAAAAAAAGGGTCAAAATGAGTTTAACCGATCTTGAGTAATTGCAAGAAAGAGACAAGTTTAAAGTGGTATGTTTGTTGATTTTGGGACACGGGCTCTGGCATTATTCTCTTTTCATAATTTTTATCAAATCATCAAAAATAAATGTGCTGAAGACTAAGCTTTGGTCTGGGGTGAGGGTTTAGCAATTTAGTAAATTTGTCTCATAATATATGTTGTGGCTCTTTCCCAAAATAAAATTGATATATTTTGCTTTTATGGCTCTTTGAGTCAAAAAAGTTCCTGACCCCTGGTGTAGCGCAATCGAAAAAAAGTGCTACTAAACACAAAGAGGGCTGCAAACTACTCCAAGTGAACAAACAGTAACATTTTTCATGCCATTTAATTGCTCGGCTTTGTCGGAATTCTCCAATGCATACGGTTTTGGGGTGATTCAGGTACAGTATATGATAGTTGTGTTTTTTATGTGTTTTTGTTTATTAGTCAAATCAATATTGTTGTTTTTTAAATGAATTAGGTTTTTAACCACTAGAAAATCCTAAATATTACACAATGTGAAAGGCAATTTAGTTTAACTAATAAACTTACTTTAAAAAGAGGAATTACAGCTAAAATCAACTTTAAATTTTAATAATTTGATGCAAGTCGTAATATACAGCACGCACTGCAGTAAATGAATGATTGAAAGAAGGATATAAATATATGATGAATAAACAAATTAATAAATAAATTCCTTACCGGAGTCTGGAAGTATTTTTTATTTTCACTATATTTGATCGTTTTTTTGTCTTATTAGAATAATTCTTTGTTCTTAAAAATAATATTTTAAACAAGCAGAGGTCCAGCTGAATAAAAAAGATACAGTTTGACAAATATAATATGTGGTTTTTGTAAGATAATAATAATAATAATTATATTAATAATAATCATAATAAGAAGAAGAATAGGAAAAACACACTTGAACACACAGAAACTAACTATAAAACCTTTCATCGAACAATTACAGCATTAATTTAATTTCCATAATTTGATGTCGTCTGTTTCACATGCTAATAACAATCCTTATTGACCAAATTAGAAAAAAAAATAGGTTACTACATAAATATTCTTGAAAAAAAGAAAAAGAAACAAACAATAAAAGAGAAAAAGAAAAAAGAAAGAAAAAGAAAGAAAAAAGAGAAAAAAGGAAGGAAGAAAGGACAGGAGGAAGAAAAGAAGATGGATAAACAGTGAGAGGGAGAGAGCCACAGATGGAGAAATAACAAGAGGCAGAAGGAAAGAGGGAAAGAGAGAGAGAGAGAGAGAGAGAGAGAGAGAGATATGGGAGGAAGAAATAAATAAAGAAAGAAACAAAGAAAGAAAGAAAACCAAAAAGGAAGACGTAATAGAGAGAGATGACAGAGAAAAAGAAAGGAGGAGATAGAAAGAAAGAAAGAGGGAGCAGAAGAAAAAGAAAGAAAGAAAGAGAGCAAGGACAAGCACAACTTAACACATTACACATTTAACACAGGGCAGCACGGCGGCGCAGTGGTTAGCGCTTGTGCGGCACAGTTCATGTCATGGGAACCTGTCGTGGGTTCAAATCCAGCTCCAGACTTTCTGTGCGGAGTTTGTATGTTCTCCCCGTTTGCGTGGGTTTCCTCCGGGCACTCCGGTTTCCTCCCACATTCCAAAAACATGCATTTCAGGTGAATTGGCCGGTCCAAATTGTCCCTAGGTGTGAATGAGCGAATGAGTTGTCTGTCCCCGTGTGCCCTGCGATTGGCTGGGAACCAGTTCAACCACTGCCCGAAGATGGCTGGGATGGGCTCCAGCCCCCCCGCGACCCTAATGAGGATAAGCGGTACGGCTAATGAGGTGAGATGAGACATTTAACACAATACTTTACGACGTGACTTGAGCTTACAATATTTTTAGGGGTCACTGCATCGAACAAATTACCAACCATTTTCATCCATTTTATGTTCATTTTGTCTCCAATTCCACTTTCACTTTAATATGAAAATCGAGTAGTTCTGAGAAGGAAAATACAGCAGAAAAGAAAAAGAGTCTATTAAAGGAAGATGAACTCTAATGGACCAGCGAATGAAATGACGACTGGAAATCACTAGTGGAGTCCTTTTATGCTAGGATATGGGGAGGGACAGCAGGGGGCAAACTTTTGCAGCTGCTGCTTGAGTAGTGCTCAATTAACCTTTGCAAGTACTTTAAAGAAAAGCAAAAAGCACGATTTGGTGCGTTTAGTTGGTTTAAAAGCTCAGCAAGTAAAATATTTCATGGTCAGAGATGTACTAAACACCAGAGCAGTAATTCAGAAGATACAGACTAGCACTGGCAATAACATTGTTTGGTGGAATTGGCTGTTATTAAACCAACAACAGGGCAGCACGGTGGAGCGGTGGTTAGCGCGTGTGCGGCACAGTTCTGAGGTCATGGGTTCAAGTCCAGCTACTGCAGCCTCCCCTTGTGGAGTTTGCATGTTCTCTCTGTGCCTGCGTGGGTTTCCTTCGGGCACTCCGGTTTCCTCCCACATTCCAAAAACATGCATGTCAGGTTAATTTGCCGGTCCAAATTGTCCCTAGGTGTGAATGAGCAAGCGAATTGTCTGTCCCTGTGTGCCCTGCGACTGGCTGGCAACCAGTTCAGGGTGTCCCCTGCCCACTGCCCGGAGATGGCTGGGATGGGCTTCAGCACCCCGCGACCCTACTGAGGATAAGCGGTACGGATAATGGATGGATGGATAAACCAACAACATCCAATGAATATAGATACAGTATGTGTTTCCTTTCCCTTAAGGCTTTTTTTTAAAATTGTGGCTCCAAACGTATTTTTGAGGTCCAATATGGCCTTTTTGGGTTTGCCGACCGGAATACAATTGCATTTTTCCATGACGTCCACATGATAACGACAAAGTAACATGTAAAAAAGTGGATTGTTTCCTTAAAGTTTCAATGAGGAATATTTGACCGCTAGATGGCACTGTGTTGTCGTGTTGCGAGTGAAGACCAGTGCCACAGAGCATGACGTGGCGGCATCCTTCTTGCCTGACAAACATAGCGGTGGCCTAAGTGGGGATTCCAGTGTGTACCTATATTTATTTTGAATTAAAAAATAAGATTGGTAAGATAGTTCATATATTTTTACCTTGTATTCAAATATATGTATATTTTGTACCACTAAGAGGAACTAGATATTACACACTGTCCCTTTAATTGATACAGCTGTGCATTAAAACAAGAGTGTTTTTGAAATGATAAATTTGACAGTACAGAACTTATTTGTAAAGCAAACGTTTATAAAATACAGTTCTTTTACTCCATAAGCATATACTTGAGTTTGTAAATTGGGTTTGTTCTTGAGTATTTATTAAAGAGATAAATATATACCATCAGATTTTCACTTTAGTGGGAACACAACCCGTGCAAAAAAAGAGAGATTTTTGCAGTATATATATTGCGATGTATATTGCACCAGGGCCGGCCCGACCCTTCTGCAAAATGAAATTCGGGGCCTGGTATTACTTGATCATTTGCATACCCACTAGAACTTTTTCCATGTTCTAATCCAGGGATGGGCAACAAATTGGAGTGGGGGCCGCATGGGGTCCCAAATTTTGGGCAAAAGATCCAATTTTTCAATTTGGGAATAAATATACATGCAGACATTTACGTGGGGCAGTTCTTTTGAACTCGATTAGTCCCATCTAATTGGTTTAAAACGATCAGAATTAAAGCAAAATAATATATAAGGTCCCTATTTTAAGCAATCCATCAGATATTTAGCTTTCAACTTGAGGGACTGTAGTAAATTCCACCGAGCTCTTCTTGTTGGCCGACTTTTATAAATAGAGGCCTGCCGCAGAAGAAGTCTCCGAGCTCACTCCCAGGTTACCTTGCAACTCCGAATTAACCTATGGGCATACAAGACACAAATAGGGTCAGAACGTGGCTGAATGGGCAAAAAGAGACAACCAAACACAACATGTTAGGGTCACATACCAGAAGAGGGCAAGTAGAGTGTGTTGTATGTCATTTCCACTCACGTTAATTGTGAAGACAAATAGTCAGGATTCTCCGGTGCCAGAATTCTCAGACCTTTCTCAAGCTATTAGTTAAACCTTTCTGTTTTCCTGTTGGATTGGAGGCGAGACCCTGGCGACAAACTGACTGTGGCCCCTTTAAGTTCACAAAAGAACACGAACAAATTGGCCCAAAACCAGTAGTGCTAAAATAGTCAACAGGAGAGGAGATTATGGTGCAATCAGGGTATGTAACACCAGTTGTGAGTGGAAATCACACTCAAGTAGAAACCGAAATAGGAAAAGGGAAAGTGAGCGGGTGGCCAACTTTCCAAGCCCGACAGGCAGCATGTGACAGTAAAATTATATATTTTGTTTCAATCTAGAGAAATAAGAAGTAAAAAACAGTAGGTACAATTTTAAGTGTTTGGGTCAATACAAAGCAAAATGAACAATAACATAATGCCATTCAAACTGACTTCGTCAAAAAATATTAATGTCAGCTTTTAATTGGCAAAACCCTGGCCAATGAATATTTTATTCATTTGATGAATTTGTTGAGGTGGATTGTTATGCACTGTAGATGCAGTACTGTGCTTTGGTTATATGGAAAACGTCTGACAAAGTCAATGTCAAGGATTATCTCAAAAGGAGCGAAAGCACAATGCAAAAGCATAGATTATTACAATGAAAGAGTTTTTTTTTTTATTAGGGCGAAGTTTCTCACACGAGCAGGCAGGCAGTGAGGCAACAGATTTAAGAAGTTAAGTAATCCAGTGAGTCCAAGCAGTGAAGTCAACAATCTAAAAGTTGATCAGGCGGTATTTGTGGCCCAAGACGTCAGGCAGGGATTCGGTGCACTGAATAAACAAGAGTCAGGCAGGGGGACTTGGAGCATGACAAGAAAGGCAACAAACTAGTAAGAAACTAAAGAGATGGATTATTAATAAAGAAATGAGGACAAGTCGTGATAGGAGGAGAAACCGTGGGGAAATCGTGACAAGTGACAACTGCTGTGAGGAGAAAAATAAAACACAGAAGTGAGTGACCAAATGATGTTAGAGTGAGAGGGATAGAGAAAACAGAGTGTAGAATTATAACAGAGCAATATTTGTATATTTATATATATCATTTTGTCTTCACTGTGATTAAGGTCTCTCACATAGGAAAAATCAAACAATAAAATAAATCAACACAACAGTTCCCACCAATTGTTGGAGGCTGTAGCACTTGAGTGCTCATGATAAAGTCAAATAGATCACGTAGGACAGCAAACTTGACACCTAGCTAATGTATTCATGAGTTCTCCTGAGGTCCTGAATGCGTCGCCGTGCACGTTCGTTAGGAAATCTGTTAAAAAGCACCAGTGTTTGTGTCGTCTAAGGAAATTGTCTCATCTGCGGACTTGAAACCATCTAGGAGTAGAGAAAGGAGTGCGAGCTCTGGTTTTCAGCCACTGTAGTGATGGGCTGTTGAACGCTTACAGTAGGCCAGCATCTCTGGAAAACTCAGATAAATTACAAAGAAATTGAAAGCTTTTGACATTTATTACAAGAGGGAGCCGGCAAAGGTCAAATGCCTGCTTTCTTCTTCCTGTAGCTTCCCCCTCTGGGTGTGTTATTGCCAAAGCATGGGGTTCTTGAGGGGCGTGGGCGTACTTGATGTTCGACATTGACAACATAGGTCAGTTGCGGGGATGAACAAAAGAAAACATCTTCTGCTTTCAAATTCTGCTTGTATTTGCAATGATGTTTTTTTTTATCTCAGGTTCATTTACCTACCTACCTACCTACCTACCTACCTACCTACCTACCTACCTACCTACCTACCTACCTACCTACCTACCTACCTACCTACCTACCTACCTACCTACCTACCTACCTACCTACCCACCCACCTACCTACCTACCTACCTACCTACCTACCTACCTACCTACCTACCTACCTACCTACCTACCTACCTACCTACCTACCTACCTACCTACCTACCTACCTACCTACCTACCCACCTACCTACCTACCTACCTACCTACCTACCTACCTACCTACCTACCTACCTACCTACCTACCTACCTATCCATCCATCCGTCCTTCCATCCTTTTATCCATTCATCCATCTTTCCATTCATGCAAATTTCAGTCCTATAAATATCAGTCAGCTAATTGTAATTTATTGCAGTAACACACAGTATATATGTTGGATATAGAGTATGTAAACCGAATCGGTTTGACAATTTTGATTAAAGAAAGCACAGAGTAGTATACTTCATTTACGGCAACAGATTGGACCCTTTGCTTGGGTTCAGCTAAGGCGGCTGAGAAAGCCCCAATGAATAAACAATCATAGTGGTTGAATGAATAAAGATACAGCAGAAAAAAAACTTAAATACCGTATAAGTTGAAATGTCATTTGGAGACCAGTGCCTCCGTCTATGTAAACAGATCTCAATCCCTTTTATTTCATTCCTTGAAATGCTAGCCAGATTTATTGTTTCTAGAGCTGAAATGATTCATTTGTGGAAGCAAATACCAACTGATGTGCCCATCAGGTACTTCATATATTGAAACGTCGCCTTGAAGAAGTAAATGTGCGGGATGGCTGTAGGTCATCATTTCCTAAGGCGGGGGGAAATCTCAAAGCAGGCACCGGGTGTATTGTTTCTTATTTAGGAAAACACCTGGGAACTCAACACAACCCCTGAAGATTGCTTTGGAAACTCTCATTCTGATTGCAGTGCTGAGCGCTGCTGTCCATGGTGCTGAACGCATTTGCTATCCATGATTGTCTATCGCAGGGAATCTGAAGTATCTGAAGAAACTCCTCGAGTTTAGTTTGAAAGTAAATAAACACAGTATCAAATACATAGACCATCACTTTCGCTCTCTATAACAATTTTCATTTTGACAAAAATATACCTGATTTATTTAATCCTTCTTTCCTTACCCCAGAATGCCAATGACTGTTTGAACTTTCAAACGAATTTATTCCACCAACTTATCCACACACACACAACAAATTTTGCACTCTACTTATTAGTGTTTGGTTTTGTGTAAAACATTTTTTATGTGTAAGATATCCATCATGAACATTTCTCAATTCAGAACTTGAATTTGCTATCTTTAGAAAGACAAATATTTGGAGGTAATTATTTTGTATGTTGTATGCCTTTCTTGCCTATATCTCGGCCTACAGAAAATGTTTCTTGTTCCTGCATCCTCATGTAAAACTATTTAAAAAAACAGTATTATAGTATTAGCAGATGTCTTAGATATACTTGGGGCATCACAATTACATAGTTGGACTTAAATACATAGCAAAAGATCTTTGAAGATGATGGCGGCGCACATGGACGCAGCGGCTCACAGCTCTTCAGCTAATTTTCTATTTATTACCGTTCTCTTGTCTTTTTTACTTTCCTTTCTGGACACATGCGTGGCCAATAATACTTATAGTCGGGAGGAACTTATACAATTTGGTCAGCGTGTAAATTTCGACTTTTTGGGCACTTTTTGTACCACCTTTGATATTGCGCAAGAAATACAAAGAGTTGCGGGATCTCCGTGGGTGGCCAACCCACTTACAAAGTGGCGGAGATGGCATAGGGATCGCAAACAAAGCAGGGCTGTCGCTCGGGCAAGTGTGCTAAGCTAAGAGAGCTACTTCGGCGAAACGACAGAGAAGGACACGAAGATGATGATATTGTGCCTAATTACACCAATATTTCTTCCACGATCTTGCCTGTAAAGCGAAGACTGAGACTCAACACGTCCGAACGGCGACATCTTGTGACAATTTCTACAAAGACTTCAGCTAAGTTAAACAATTCAGCAAAGCTAAAATTTTGTCTTTTAAATATTAGATCGCTTTCTCCTGAAGCTCTACTTGTTGATAATATCATTCGTGATTACAAACTTAATCTGATTGGTCTATGTGAAACTTGGTTGAGAGCAGCCTTTGCCTCTGCTAAATCAGCCTATTTTTCGAAGGTGATTGTGACACAAAAGAATAACCCCAAAATCCTTTCCGACACTGTAGCATCGCTAACAAGGCAACAGATTATCCCAGATAGTTCTACCCATTCAGCCCATGACTTTGTGGTCTTCTTTAATAAGAAGATTCAACGCATACGGGAAGAAATTTCTAAAGACAGTGTTAATAAATCACTTATTAAAGGGCTGAAATCTATAGATGCGCGACAAGGTGGCTGTCAAGGGAATTTTTCCCAATTTAGTGATCTGTCACTTGATAATCTTAAACAGGTGGTGAATATGGCCAATCCGACTACTTGCCTGTTTGACCCGCTTCCGGGTTCGCTGATTAAAGGTCTTTTGGGGTCCTTGGACCTTCAGTTCTAAATTTTATAAACATATCACTCTCCTCAGGTGTAGTTCCAGCGGCTTTTAAGTCCGCTGTTATTAAACCTACACTGAAATGAACCAAACTTGATCCAGAAAGCTTATGTGATTATAGACCTGTGTTAAACCTACGGTTTCTTTCTAAAGTACTCGAAACAGTTGTGGCACAGCGGCTGAATGATTTTATATCCGAGAACAATCTTTTTGAATCAATGCAATCAGGATTCCGGGCTAACCACTCTACTGAGACAGCCCTGATTAAGGTATCCAATGACTTTCTACTAGCAATGGACTCCGGCGCTTCATCTTTCTTGCTGCTGCAGGACCATAGTGCTGCCTTTGACACGGTGGACCATAATATCTTACTAGAATGGTTGGAAAAATGGATTGGTCTCTCAGGAACCGTCCTCTTATGGTTCAGATCCTACCTCTCAGATAGAACGCACTGTGTTAAATATGGTGATATGACATCTGAGCCCTTTAGCGTTACCTGTGGTGTTCCGCTGGGTTCAGTACTTGACCCCCTTCTTTTCAGCATTTACATGCTTCCATTAGGTGATATTATTCGCAAGTATAATACCAGTTTCCATTGCTATGAAGATGACACTCAACTATAGCTTCAGATGGAGGAATATGCCACACTAAGCTGTGGAAATTTGGAGGCCTGCCTTACTGAGATAAAAGAATGGATGTCACCCAACTTCTTGCGCCTTAACTCTGAAAAGACCGAAATGTTAGTTATTGGTCCATCTAAATGCCGTGACTTGTTCTCAAAAACTGCTGTGAACATTGACAAAAGTAATATCACCCAGAGTGACTCAGTCAAAAATTGAGGTGTCATATTTGACCCCAATCCGTCGCTTCAAACACACGTGAAGAATATTACTAGAACAGCTTTCTTCCATCTTCGCAACATTGCTAAAATTCGTCCTATGCTGTCTCAGTCAGATGCTGGGATTATAATTTATGCGTTTGTCATTTACCGTCTTGATTACTGTAATGCACTACTCTCCGGTCTCCCGAAGTCCAAAATGAAGAGCCTTCAGCTGGTACAAAATGCTGCAGCGAGGCTTTCAATTAAGACAAGAATGTTTGATCACATTACCCCGATTTTAGCTAACCTGTATTGGCTCCCTGTTAGTTTAAGAAGTGATTTTAAGGTTCTGTTGGTATTATACAAAATCATGCATGGACTTGCTCCCTCATATCATTCAGATTTAATTTCCTCCTTTGTTCCGGTCCGGAGCCTTCGCTCTGAAACGCTGGTCTACTAGTGATCCCAAGAGCCGAGAAGAGATCCGCAGGTTCGAGAGCGTTCTCCATTCGGGCCCCGGTGCTGTGGAATGCTCTTCCCCCTGAGATTCGATCTGCAACTTCAGTGGAAATGTTTCAATCTAAGCTTAAAACACACTTCTACTCTATAGCATATGAATAACCTATATCTTATGTTGATAATATTTTTGCATTATTTGCCCTTATGTAGGTTTTAGATTAGGTGATTCCGTCATAATAGTCTGTAGTTTGCGATTTTCTGTGCAGCCCTTTTGAGACTCTTTGTGATTAAGGGCTATAAAAATAATCATGACTTGCATTGATTTGACAATAGGATGTCAAGTATAATGCAATGGTGTCTAACCGTATTAAAAGGAAATTTAGTCATGCACTTGCTTGGGAAGATATTTCAAATATTGTGTATTTGAGGTAGTGATTCAGGCACGGCCCTCTCAATCCTCTCCTAGACCAAAGACTGATGCAGTAGCATTCAGAAATCTGTGCCTCAATTTTCTCTGTTGTTTGCGTTCCTCATTGAACTCAAGTGTGGCCGGACAATGATATGAAAATGACAATGTAAGGAAGCCTGCTGAGATTTAATCAGTGGTGCGAGTTCAGGCGAGCCATCACGAGACTCTGCTTGTCAGAGGCCAAATTTGCAGATTCTATTTGACCACACTAGGCTTTTGGCGCCTTGCTGCAAATTAAAATCAAACATTTGTCAGTTGAAGCTGGGATTCAAACCTTGAACCTCAGATCCGTGAACCGTACATGTTAATCATTGGATTGCCATGCTATGATATCAAACGGCCCAATTCTAGCACCTGATACATTCATTTGCAGCCCCAGTCAAGCTGCTGATTATTCACACATGCACTCTTTCTCTGACAAGAAAATGCCAATTTACGCAAGGCGGGCAAAACTTCTTTCATCCAATAAGCCAAATGCAAATGAGCGCCAGCAAAGAAGGTCAAACGTATTCAGGAGCCTTGGTGAAAATAAGATTGAGAATGAGCTGTGGCTTGTGGTGCATTGATAAGTAATCTGAACTTGAACACTTACTTTTTAATTGCTTTTTTATGTAATGCCATTTGTATCTTAAATGTCAACTTTTTAGTTTCAATCCATTCACAATATATAAAAGAAAAGCCATTAAAAGCAATGGCAAGGATTATTTTTAATGTAAATCTAAAGATGACTATATATTTGTCTTCATAAAAGGTGGACCACGTCCAAGACCGCCTGTGATGTCATGAACCCATTGTTAGTCTTTCTTTCTGTTATCTTAAACTTTGTCGACTTGATGTCTTGGTGTCCTGATTCATTTGCATGTAAGGTTTTATAAAGGTGGGTTTGAGGGTGTGCATTGCCAGATATCATTTGTGTGCTCAGCTTAGACAAAAGTGTGGATCGCTGGGGATTGTTCCTACAAAGGAAGTGTGAAATAAGACAACTGTAATAAATCTAATTCGCACATAAGGGACTTTGTGCGAGCTGTTAGAAATTTGTCTGAGGGCGTTGTAATATTTGTTTCAACGTTGAGGAGATTTTTTTTTCCCGCCTGCCACTCTAGGTTCATCGCATATTCCGAAGACAAGTTAGGTTCAGTAAGGACTCAAGTTCATGATTATGTTGTATATGTATTGGCAAACAATTGAGTTTTTTTTTTTCATGGGGTATTAATTAATCCAAACGGCCATGGGTTTAAACCGCTACTCATTGCGTTACTCATGGAACTCAAATGTGGCCGGACAAAGAAATGAAAATGACAATGAAAGGATGCATTTGTTGCAATTATCTCTATATACAGATTATGACACTTAAATTGCCTACTAATTATACCTAGCATTCAACTATTCCCAAAAATAACAATTAATGATAGAAAAGTTTTAATGTTTTAAAGTTACAGGGTGTGAAAATTCCCACTACAGGTTACTGTCAATATAATTGAGCCAAAGCTTGAGCCTTCAAATAAGATGAATTCCAGAAGCCCAAAAAAGTGTCAGAGTCCAGAATGGACACAGGACTCAATTGCATGCGTTTCTCAGATTTTATTGAAAGAGAGTGAGAGTAAGGCTTGCTTGATTGCTTGATCCGAAGACTGGCGGAGAGCGGGATCGAGCAAGGCGGGGGTGACACTTGTGTGTCGGAAGAAGACAGGCGGGAATGGCAAGTCGTTTGACCAGGGCTGGAGATCAGAGGCGATGTAAAGTTCATAATAGTGGTCCTAGGCAGGCAGCAGGCAAAACAGGCGTAGTCAGGTTCCGAAACGGGTCGAAAAACGGCAATCAGGCAGGAAACAGGTTTTAACAGGGACGGAGTCGGACGGGAACGCTCACTGAGTGAAACATAACAGCTCGCAACGATCTGACAAAGTTTGAACTGCAGTCGGGGGCTTAAGAAGGGGGTGGCCACCAATCAGCTTGTCCGGGCTGTTTGCGCCAATCAAGCTGCCACAGGTGTTCCAAATAGGGCAATCATGACAAAAAAAGTAGCGCTTTGCAAAATAGGCATCTTTGTTTCCAAATCGCATTGTTTGAGTCAACAAACAACATAAGATTAAAGCCGGGGAGAATCCAGGTGAGTGACAAGGAAAGAAAGCATGATAGTTATCTTACAAATGACAAATTAGAACAATATGACTTTTATTCGTTCAGTCTTTACGATTATGCTGAGACACATAGAGAAAAATTGCATGACTTTCTTTACTCAGAATCAAATTGAGTGCACCAGAACCAGTTTGTCAAAGTTTAGACGACCACAAAAGCAGGTGTTTGCTGGCCTTTTCCCATAACAAAAAACAACTCATGTAGCAATGATTGACAGATTGATCATGACATTGTTAAAGACTTTCCAAATTTTTCTCTGAAGCACACACAAATGCAAGACACTTATGTTAAAAATGTTGATGTGGACGACACATCAGAGGTACGTCCGGGCAGCACAAACAAGCTAACGTGGAGATGATTGTTTTTTTGTTTTGCCCTCGCTCTCTCTTTTGATGAACATCTCATTACAATGCAAAGGTGTTTATAAGCGATTGTTCGGACATAAGGAGATGTTTGGAGGATCTCTCAATGGCTTTCTTTTGGCACTTCGTACTGAAAGGTTTTAATAGCCTTCCTGTGTTATCCTCCAGTGGATTATGACGGCTTGATTGGGTCTGAAGTCTGCTTTCATTTGGCGTTGTTATGGAAATGCATCTTAATGTCTACGTGTTCCACTCTAAAACGTTCAGCAAACAAAAACAAAAAGTGCCTCATAATGATGATCAAGACCAAGACTGACCATGGTGGTTACCTGAGCAACGTGGATCCCGGCGGAAGCCGGCTGGGTTACCCTCGGGTGCAGTTTGCACCTCGTATCGTGGACCTCAGCTCATTTCATGGTGATGGGTTAGCTGGCAGAGCAGCGCTTCGCTGTGCATGAGGCAGGCCATTCAAAAAGCTTTACGCGGCACATAAAAAGCAGGTAAACAATATAAGGTAGAATGATAGCCGCACGTGCTTGGGTTCAGTGCAATATGCATCTGATATAGCCCCAGGGGCATTTTGTTGCCTATGCAAAAAGCAACATTACATTTATTTGCATTAACACCAACACTCTGACTCACAGTATAATGAGTAATAATGTCACTAAACCTTTATTTTTGATTCCAGCTCCCTTAAATTCCTTTATATTTTGCATCAAGCAAGGATTACAATTATTCTAAATTAAGTTTTTGACAAGGGAACATACATCGTTTTCATTTGGAAGACACTTTTATTCATCTGAAATATTATTTTGTATTTATTTGTTCATTTAGTTGAACTAAAAAATAAGTGAAATTTATTGTAAGATAATTGGAAACATTTTACTAATTCAAACTATTATTTTTTTAAATGTATTTCATTTTTTTGTCTCTATGAAAACATAATTTTGTTTATTTTAGGTAACACTCTTGTTAACATGTATTCCATTTTTTCACTCTGTCCATCTCGATGCAAAGTTACAATGAATTCAAAAGCCACAAGTTTACAATACAATTGAAATGAAAACAGAAAGAAAAACAGGGCTCATGGAAGAAAACAGCGCTTATATTGTTTGCGTCCCCCTCAACCCTTTTGACTTTCTTTACATTAGTATATTAATTATTATTCTTTGATTTTTCACAAGTTTTTGTTATTTTATCCATCTATATACTCTTGGCTGTTGTTCATTGATCAGAAGCAGATGCTTCTTTCTGTCCCCCTTCAATTTATTTCAGTTTATAAAGTGGAATAAATCAAAAAAGTATCGGCCAGTATTTTTTATTTTATTTAAATGTAAAGTTACAACAATTAAGCATTTTTACTTATATTATACTAGGGCGGCACAGTGGATACCTGGTTAACATATCTGCCTTACAGTTCAGGGGTCTCTGGTTCAATTCCAACTACTGGACTCAAAAAACAGGTTTAAAGTATTGTAAAACCTCAAAGCCCAGTGATCACAAAAACATTATACCGTCAATTCAGCCAATAAAATATTTCAGTTAAAAAAAATTTGAAACTCATGCCAGGAATAATTTCTAAATATTTTTGACAGATGGTGTGGCTTGAGATTATACTTTAAAATCCTTGCGAAACACTGTTCTTAATTATTCCCATGTCTTAATGGGATTCCACAGAGGGAAATTCCATTCCAAATCATTTTGTATTACATTAAGCAATAATTAGTTGTTTCCTCCTCAAGTCTTAAATAAGAATTGACAAGATTGTACAGCAGCTTCAACTAATTTGCCAACAAGTGTGCTGCATTTAACATGACACTCTCTCATGCTTGCCTTGCACGCCCCGTTGCCTCCGCTGGCAGTGAATAATGGCATTATTATTATTATTGAGTGTGATAATAAGAATGGCGCTCATCCGTCCTACTTGGCTTACTAGATCCTCCATCACGACCTCTTCGGCATAACTGTGGAGAATGTCGTCAATCACTCTTCAGGTTGAGCTGTACAATTTAGAATGTGCTGCTGAGGAGACCGTAGTGGTAAATTGACTTTTTAATTGCTTGGACCCAAAATACACCCAGTAAAAAACTTGTTGAAAATATGTTAAAGGTATTACCAAACAGGATATTTGTTTTCAATTAGGCATAGAACTGTAGTGTTCCTCTCCACATTTATGCAAAATTATACATGTTGAGAAATATACCACACACTGGGGGACTTCATACCATTAGACTCAAAGTTGACCCATCTGCCTTGTATCCTGTAGAGCTGTGACATCATTAAAGGAACACAACACTTTCAAAATGGCTTAACCAATTAACACAACAAGTGAAGTGCGCTCCGAAACAGACAAAGATTGGAATGAACAGCAATTGCTGGCTGGCTGCTCACTATGTGGTTTTTTTTTGCCGGCCAGCCTCACGTTTCTCCTCTGAGGCAAAGGCCACCGCCGCCTTTAGGTTAGTCCCCCATTTGCGGCTCTTCTTCTGCATTCACCTGTAACACAACGCCGAGGAATTTTCCCCCAAAACTACGCTTGGCTTAAATACTTGCAACCTCTAATTAACGCATAAATCAATATGGCGACTGGCTTCTTCGGGTGCTGGTGTTCCTCCGATGACCTCACAGCAAATACAAGACATGCTGTGTTCTAAATGCATTATATCAGAAAAAAGGGAATATTATGATGAAATATGTATACACTGCATGGAAAGTCCACGTAGTATTTCCTCACATTTACCATGTTTAGGAATTTTTAATTTTTAAAATACCAGATTCCGTTCAAAAGATGTCTTTATATGGTTGAATACTGAAATTTGAAAAAAGTAACATTACTCAAGATGTGGAAAATACATCATAATTTGCCCATTACTCTCACCTGTGCCCGCTTGTTTGGCTCCAGCTGCTGCTTGTTTCCTGATTGGTTCTTCTCCTATTTAAATTCAACACTCTCATTCCTTGTCAGTCCATCAGCGAAACTCCGCACATGCAAGGCAAGCACATTTTGACTCTGGCTCCCATCTGTCTCGTCCTTTCCTGTCTCCTACCCGTTTGCCCCTGGCTTCCCGATCGTCTCCGGCGACCTGACTTGATTCCTTCCTCCGACCACGCTCCGATCTCCTGTCCCGGCTACCCGACTTTTTTCTGCCCACCGACCACGCTCCAATCTCCCGTCCCCGGCTGCCGACTTGTTTCTGCCCACCGACCACGCTCCGATCTCCCATCCCGGCTGCTCGACCGGTTTCGGCCTACCGACCATGGTCCGATCTCGTGGGCTTCCTGCTTCTCCTGCCCAGCGATCGCCGAATTGCTGACGTTTGTTTTCCTGCTCCTGACTTCTCCGCTTCCGCAATAAAGCTTGGTGTGAAACGTTACGCGTTTGGGTCTACTGTAAGTTCTGGTTCTGACAAAAGAAGACTTTTGAGGGCTTAATTTGGATCACAGTCAGTGGTCCAGCCTCTCTTGTCATGATAAAAAATATACAATTAAATATATTAAATGGTTATATCCTGATTCCATTGATATTTATTGAAACAAAAATTTCGTCCCATTTTTGTAGACTTAATTTAGTGGGTCAAATTTTTTTAAATCACTCAATTTCAAAAAGAAAAGTAATAACATTGTGATGTTTTGTTATATCACGGACGCCTATTTGTGTACCTGTCTAAGCTGTAACCAGCTAATCAAAATAGACAAGTTTCTGCCTGCTCTTTTTACAATAAGTAAACAGCAAAATAAAAAGGCATTTTATTCATAGTCATTCAAATTCTTTGAGGTTCAAATATATAAAACTTAACTGTGTGCTCCAGTCGAAAACATCATTATCTGAATTATCCCCCCCCGTTGCTTGGGAACCCCAAAAACCCTTGGTCCCAGAGGTTTCTCCAATACAAACAAAACTTAATCCCAATTTTTTTAACAATTAGTGCTGTGCCCTGAAATTACATCATCTTCTCAGGCCAACACGAAGCCTCCACCGTCTGGGGACTCTGCCTGTGACCTGGGTTGTCTTATATCCACAACCCACGTCATCAGACAGGTGTCCAATTGACAACATGAGTTGCTTCATCATCAAACATCCATCCATCAGTTGTCTGCACCACTTATCCTCATTAGGGTCACGGGGGTGCTGGAGCCCTGCCCAGCTATCTTCGGGCAGTGGGCAGGGGACACCCTGAACTGGTTGCCAGCCAGTCGCAGGACACACAGGGACAGACAATTATCTCGCTTATTCATGACACATTCACACCTAGGGACAATTTGGACCAGCCAATTAACCTGACATGCATGTTTTTTGAATGTGGGAGGAAACCGGAGTGCCCAGAGGAAACCCACGCAAGCACGGGGAGAACATGCAAACTCCACACAGGAACGTTCAATCTCATGACCTTAGAACTGTGCCGCGGGCACTCTAACCACTGTGCCGCCGTGCTGCCCTCATCAAACATCCATCCATTTGTTGGTTGGGTGAGAATAAGCTAAAGTTCTGTATACCTAGCATTGGTCACCAGTTCTTTTCAAACAAAATGACTATTGATTGAGTACAACGAATTTATGTCCTTTTTTTTTGAATCATGGTAGATGCTGGTGTGGCGGAAGAGCCAAACATGCAAAAATCCTATATCAAAAAGGTGCAGGGCCCAACAAGACAGGATCCCTTCCCATCTCCAAACCCAAACTTTCGTGACGCACCGGTCAGACGAGGTGGGGGCCACGTGGGGAGTTCTTGGCCCGCCCATGGGGGGTGTCCGACGCCCCAACGTATGAAAAGACGGGAGACGGAAGGAGAAATGAGAAGAGAGATGGGAGATCGCGAGAGGGAGGCTCGACGAAGACTAATTAGACTTATTCGACAATAATTCGGCTAAATTTGATGGAATTCACTTAGTTAAATACTTTAAGAAAATAAATCTGCCCCCGTGTGGAAATGCCTGTCTCTTGTCAATATTTTTGCCTAAATTAAGAAAAGAGCATGCATTGTTAGGAGAATGAAGTTTGTGTTTGGTTAATGGAGTCAGATAACTAATTCGAACTATTTGGTAAACACTACATTTGTAATATAGTGTTTTCCCTAACACTGTCCACAGTTGGTGGTTTTCTCTGGGTACATCCCTTCCCTCGGGCATTCCAAAAACATGCATAGCAGTTTGATTGGCAAGTCAAAACTGTCCCTAGGATGTGTGTGTGTGAATGATTGTATTTCTATGTGTGCCCTTGGCAGGCAATCAGTTCAAGGTGTCCATTGCCCACTGCCCGAATGGGCGCCAGTATCCGTGCAACCCTTAAGAGGATAAAACGGTAAAAAAAAATACCGAATGATTTGAATGTTAGCAGACAATCTACTACTTAATTAACATTCCCTTCACAACCACGAAACGATCACTGGTGTGAGCAGTTACACAAGTCAGCCAACAGATGTCAGTATTTCAAAGCAATGTCAAATCCGGAGCTGCAGCTTGTCTTGCTAGATCCCGTATTTTTCTCAAAATATATTGCCCACATGCAACCAAGGAAAGAAAACAAAACGCATGTAAGGGGAATTTAATATGACATCGTTGCATATTTGCACGACAAGTTGAAATAACCTTGATAATAAGCTAAAGAAAAATTGAATGCATTTTCTATGTTCTTCTATGCACACACAAACGTATACACACACGAACAGAACTGCCCGGGCTATAAAAATGCATTGGAGAGAGAGAGGAAGAAAGAGAGAGAGAGATAAATGTTGGCTGGGGGCTTTTGGAGGGAGGGGGCGTGATCAATGCTAGAGCAAGGCGTGAGGGTCACTCTTCTGGAAGAGAGGGAGATGCACGCCTTTACGCGCACCACGTTACCGGGCTGCCACTGAGAGAGTCAACGCGTGCGCAAGAACGCAGGAACGTTGACCTGCCTGGAGCAAACCAGACTACACGTCCTCATGCTTGAGTCTCGTCACCTTCCAAGGTGAGTACGCTCTCCTTTAAAAATGTTGCAAGTTTGTTGTTGGTACGAGTGATGGCGGGGGTCCTTTTCGCCTGCTTGGTGTTCCTGTGGACTTCGGAGGGAGGCATTTTTGTAGCTTCCCCGAAAATATGCATCCATTACGCGCCACAGTGCATATCACACTAAGGCTGAAATTAACTATTTCATTTCTACTATTTTATTAGTCGACTGATCACCGACAAATTATCGGAGTAGATTTAATTATGGGGCAGGTTATAATAAACACAAGAAAAGTGAATGCAATGAAAATAGGTACAATGAACAATACATCTTTTATTGAACATACTCCCAATTCGTGCAAAAACCTAATACCAATGAGGTGCAGTGCTCGGTCAGTACAGAATAAAATCATAAATAAACCTCCGTCCACTTTTTAGGGACAGGCAAATGAATAATACCTTAAAAACAACATTTTTCATCCATGTAAACCAAGAATGGGATCATAAGAGACAGTAGAACAGTAAATAAAACAAATATGTACACTTTGTGAAATACATTCAGTGGTCAATAAAAGTTCTGTATGAAAAGAAGTTAACGGTTCTCAATACTTTGAAATCAAATGGTTTTAACAGCTGAAGATTGTTGTTTTTAAAGGGATAGTGTGTAATATTTTGTGCCCCCTTGTGGTGCAAAATTCAATACTGGGATTGAATACTGGGAAAAAATACACGAACTATCATGCCAATGTTACTTTGATTAAAAAAAAAAACATAGGTCGAGAAATTTGTATTTCTTTTACAACGTGGAATCCCCACTTATGTTAACGCCATGTTTGTCTGACATCCTGCCGCCACGCTGTGTCTTATATTACTGCCCCTTTTGTACCGGATGACACTGTGCCATCTAGTGGTCAAATATTACACTTGTGGCTTTCATTTTGTAACAATTGTTGTTCGAACTGCCTGCATTTAATTTCAAGCAAGGCATAGTCTAGCACAGGGGTGTCAACCTCATTTTAACTCGGGGGCCACACGATAGAACAAATATTCTCTCGGGGGCCGGACTAGTTGATTGAAGAGAAAGAAAAAGAGATATAAAGAAATAAGAGAAAGAGGGAGGGAAAAGGAGAGAGGGCGGGACAAAGGAAGAGAGAGAGGATAGAGCGTGAGAAACAAAAGAGATAAAAAGAGAAGTCGTGAGAGAGGGGGAAAGAAAGGGAGAGGAAGAAAGAAATCCACAGAGAAATAGAAAGAAAGAAGGAGAGAAAAGAGAAAAGAAAGCGCAAAGGGTAGGAAGAGAGAAAGAGAAAAGAGGGAAAAGGAAAAAAGGAAGTTAGAGCAAAAGAAGTTGAAAAGACACAGAGAGAAAGAGACAAAGAGTAACAAAGGAAGAAAAAAAGAGAGAACCAGAGAGTGAAAGAGACAGAGAGTGGGAGAAAAGGGGTGGAAAAGAGTGAGAGAGAGAAAGAGAGAGATTGAGGGAGAGAGAGAGAATTAAATACAATACAAGTACAGTGTCTTTGTGCGAGGCACCTGGCTTTGGCAACATCAAGTTGACATATTTCAACCTGCAGCTTGTTTTTCTCTTGCGCTTCTCTGAGTGTTGTCTCGTGGGCCGGATTTATACCCCTCAGCGGGCCTGATCTGGCCCGCGGGCCGCCTTTTTGACACCTGTGCTCTAGCATAATGCTCAGGCTTTCTTTTATAGCGAACTATACGTGTATACAATGTACGATGCATTCATGAAAAAATCTTGTACATATGCAATCAAGGAATGACAGGAAAACACAAGTAAGGGAAATTCAATATAAAATTGGATGTTACTTGATTCTTAAAGTGGTTCAACTGTCCGACCTGCTCTTTAAACGTTTGTGCGTCACTGAACTTCTGCCATGATACTTAAGGTCTGTTATGCAAACTTTGCAAGTAGTCTTTTCATTGGCTAAAATTTTCCCGATCTTTATAAGTTTTGGTTCACGTAATTTTTATGTTGACGCCGCCATTTCTGGATGTTAGCGCTAGTGAGAGATATGCTATTCCGCACGAGCAGGGTTGGGTAGGGTTTCTTTAACTTGATTACTTTCAATTACTTTTGGATTACTCCAATACCAAATATGCTAATAAAAGACAAAATAAATTAAATATGAATAAAATTATTTAATTTTGTGCAGGCTTGGGGAGTAACAGAATACATGGAACGGCAAAAATGATGTTGGCAAGCTGTTTGGATTTATTTTTATTTTGTTTCTGTCGCATTTTATGTTAGTTTTGCCGGAGATCAAAGAGATCAAAGCCAGGAGAGAAAGCTTACCACGTGTTGTGAGTCATAATTGTATTCATTTTTAGTTTATTTAGTCTTTTATTAGCATATTTGGTATTGGAGTAATCCAAAAGTAATTGAAAGTAATCAAGTTAAAGTAACCCTACCCAACCCTGCGCACGAGCGACAGCAGAGATTATATTAATTTAGAGATGCCTCACTCGGTTGGAAAAAAAAGTCAGGCGACAATAGTCGACAGTGGAATTCATTGTTGATTATTTCTGTCATCGATTTTTTTTTGTCAACGTTGACGAAACGTTGCAGCATGAATAGACACACTGGGAGCACTGGGATGGAGAGGAAAAGCTGCACACATGTGCACACTGATACAGTGGCAGTGTACAGTGCCAAGCTCCACAATGATGACCAGGGCTCCCCTAGAAACTTCCTTCTCCTGAGTCGTCCTTATCTGGACAGGCCAGTTGGAGCCGCTTCTGTTTCCCTTGCTCTCGTTCCTATTCCTGGACCCCACCACCTCCCCCTTCATAGGGGCTTGAACGCCTGCTGAAGGGAGCATTGGAGCCAAGTCGTCAGTCTGCAGAGGCGGAGGCTTGCACTTTTATCAGTCGCTGGCTAATTTTAGAATTCAAATGAGGGAAAATGTGAATGGGAGCTAAAGTTGGATTTGAGATGAGTGCGGCTCTTCTGAGGGGTTTTAGGCTGGATTTACCATGCGGGTCCCAGTGCGCTTGCGATTCTATGCCTACAGGAGATTGTGTTGAGTTTATTTCCATGCATATTTCAAGTGACTAAAAATGAATAGAGAAGGGGATGTTAGAACTCGTTAACACAGATAAATGAAAGTACTTGTTTGAAGTATTTTTGGCAAAAAGTCACACAGTCAACCACATGAGGTTATCATATTGAGATGAAAGCAGCAATTTGTTTTAGAAAAAAAAACATTTATCAAGGAAAAAGTTGGATACACTAGATCAGGGGTCACCAACCACTTTAAACCTGAGGTCTACATACTGATTGGGCGGCAGTGGCTCAGGGGGTAGAGCGCTTGTCTTGGGATCAAGAGATCGCAGTTCGAATCCCGGCTCCTACGTGTTACATGTCGAAGTGTCCTTGGGTAAGACACTGAACCCCAAATGCCCCCAATAAGCAGGTTAGCGCGTTACATGGCTGCACGGCCGCTATTGGGAAATGTGAAGCACACTGTAAAGCGCTTTGGGAAGTCTTGACTTGAAAAGCGCTATATAAATGCAGATCATTTCATTTCATTTCATTGGGACAAAGGAGTACTAATTTACCTGTATATGCATTTTGAAAATGACGACTTATCATGTTATTAGTATGTTGTTACTATGTTATTATCAGTTAACCACTTAAACATTACAGTTAAAAATACATTTTTTCCGGAAAACCACAATGACCCATCACCGGTGAGCTATTTTCAGAACTTGCAGGCTTCACATTGGTTACCCCCACACTAGGTTGTACTACAGCCACAGCCCTCCTGTCTTATGTAAAAACGTGCCCTTTTGGCAAGAACCTTTTTGAAATTTTAATACAATTTAAATGATGCAGTATGCCTAACTCTTCGGTTATTCTTCTTTTTAACATAATTGAAAAACCCTTAGAAACCCCAATTGTACCCTGTCTAAATTAATGCATTTTTTGCATACACAACTTCGGAAAGTTTTTTTTTAGCCTCAACTTCAACAGTTATTGGACATTTTGATTCCTTTTAAAACAAAACTTTAAAATTTGGAAATTGAAAAAATAAAGTCAAACTGTATTCAACAAGTGCACGTGTCAAAGAAAATCAGCCTACAATACCGACGCTGCCCTACTTACGAACGAGATAGGTTCCGGATGATTGTTAGTTGAATGTGTTCGTAAGCTGCCTCAGTGCTATATTTTGTATGTTCAAGGATTATATAAGTATTTTAAGGCGTGTATAAGTAACCTGTATTGTTTTGTCCTCAAACATAAACATTCAATAAAATAATATGCTCGATAAAGATAAAGTTGAGTTTAACTTACTTTTGGAAGATGGGCTTCGAGAGGTCCTCCTCCCTGGTAAAATGTGGCCGAAAAAAAACGTTCCGACCACTTTCTCTACCACATCAAGCTTTCATATTCCACTTTCATTTTAAATAAAACAGCTTGCCTCTTCTTTACACTTTACACCAACCATATTGAATGGATGCACGAGATATTAAAAGATAAAAACGTCAACGTTCTTAGCACGCTACAGATACAGTACACGTAGTATATTTACACACGAACTGGATGGATACTGGATGACCTCACACAGCGCCACCACACGCCTATAGTGGCGGAAACAAGCACTACAGTAATGTCATGTACTCAGAAAAAGGTGCACACAATGTAAACAATTATCGTATCTACCGTTTTTTGGAAGTCCAATGGTCGTAAGTAAGGGAGCGTCTGTATATGCAAAAAATCTTTTTTTTTTCTCTGAGCATTTGCCCCCCCAAAACATATTAGACTATGCAACCCATTTTCTAAGATTTTTTTTGCATTTATATCTGAAGAAAAAAAGTTTAACCACAATCCAAGATTGTGGAAAATAGGTAATTGTCTGCTAGTTTTAAAATAAAACTTTTCCCCCCAATGATCTTGTCCTGCTGAATTAAATTAAATAATGTCACCTCAGTGAGAGTACTAAATGAAGATTTATTTTGAGCTGAGATAATTCATGTGCCTTTAATTAACGCTCACAGGTATACTTCAATGATAACTAAAAAAAAAAAAAGAAATGGGGATAGGTGAAAAGAGGGTCGATTGATATCTTTTAAATATTGCGGATGGGTCACCAGCCAGACAATTATGATGAGTACATCCCGAGTTTTCCCTATAATTCCGATATAAAATCCTATTTCAAGTTTTTGTATCCCTCTGAGGCACATGAGTTTTGCCTTAGAGATTAAAACACCTGTATTACACAAAAATAAAATCCAGAAAAGTCGCTTCAGCAAGTAATGAATGATATCCGTGTTATATTTCTAAGTGTCCATGGGTAAGACACTGAATCCTTAATGCCCCCAATAAGCAGGTAGGTGCCTTGTATGACTGACTCCCTATTGGTGTGTGAGTGTGTGTGTGTGAATGGGTAAGTGTGAAGCACATTGTAAAGCGCTTTGGGAGGTCTTCATGAACTTGAAAAGTGCTATATAATGCAGACCATTTAATACATGATTCCTCATACAGTCGGCATTGAATCAAGGCCAGAATCAACCATCCGTTTGCAAAGAATGCTTTCAATAGACAGTAACTGGCCTCGCCTATCAATAATACGCAGCACATCCATTAAAAAACGGCGTGCACACAATCCAACCAAGCATAAAAAATACAGCTTCTGTTGGATTGTTTATTGATTTCGCCTAGCTGAACATTCCTTTTTGCCATTCTCCCATTTTTATAGTCATTTCACATTACTTTGTCCTTGTGATCCTGGAGGTTATGCTAGACGGTGAAGGGGTTTTCTCCGCTGCCCGTTTGTAAGTTGAGAAACAAACACCATATTTAGAAAATCACATTACACTCCAGTTCAATCAGTGGCATTGATGCAGGCGTCATTCACATGAGGAGGGGGTAAAGGGTGATTTGGGTCAGCAGCACAGGCGAGTGCATCAGTGCATCGGGCGAATTAGTGTACGTAACACAATTACATGATGTGTGAGTGCACAACGGCGGCTACTCCTGCCACACTCAGAATCCGAGACCCCCACCCAATTCGATGCCTCCAGAGCATCCACACCTCCCCCAAACTTTGAGTCCATAGTCTGCAAGAGGATGATTAAACACGACCGTTAGGAGTTTCTAGACCAGAAAAGAGGAAAAGGGGGAGGAAGAGTGTTGGCGTATTAGCGTAACATTAGCTACGCCTGCCTAATTTCATAGCGTACAATACCGGGGATTGACCTGTTCACATGTGTGGGGGTCAGGGTAGGAAGTATGTTAGCTGAATGAATTTTTTTAACGGACTGGACTGTACCACTTTTTTTCTGGGGCAGGGGAAACACTTGGATAAAAAGACTTGCTGAGGAGTCTTCAATTGTAAGCGGAATCACGTCAATTAATATCAGGAATAGGACATGCCATCAGAGTCACCCAAAAAAATCATCTGCTTCTAAAACTTTGAGGGACCCCAAAAACAAAAGTTAAACAAAATTCAAGTTAAACAAAATTATAAATATTTACAATGGCAGTTTCCCTCCACAATTGATATCTCTTGTCGTACCAAAACTGACCACCTTGCGGCAGAAGGGAACCAATAGCCATCTAAACTACAGGAAAATATAATTAAAAAAAATAGGTGCGATCTAATTTTGTATACCTAATGAAATTTAGTGATGAACACAAAAAACAATCTTCACAGTCAAAGTCAATTTAATTTGTCAATTTCTCAAATGTACTTGACATACCACTTTCCCAATCGGTAACATATGACATAATATATATACCGTAAATTCCGGACTATAAGCCGCTACTTTTTCCCAAATGTTCAGCCCTGCGGCTTATTCAGTGAAGCGGCCAATTTATGTAATTTTTCTAACGGTGTTCGAAATGTCCGTATGACAGATGACAGAGGTTCGTTCCGATTATGAGGAAGACGCCCTTGATGGCGACAGTTATGAGGAGAAAGACGAGGACGGTTTACCGTGAATTTCGCAATTGCGGTACGTCTTTTTTTTTAAAAGCTACTCTTTGTGCGTTGCGAACGTGTTAGGAGTAGCGTGGTGGTACCTTTCACAGGCACGGTTTGGGATGAAAGTTATATTATCATTATTAAAGCTTTGAAAACTCTCTCGGTCTACCGTCTTTCTTTGTAAATATGTGTAACCATGTATAATATGTATTTGCAACTGTATATTTTTGTAATGTATTTATTTTAGAGACTTATTGTGATATGTTTTCTACGAGCGAATCCAAAAGAAGGGGCGGAGCAAACGTGGGCTGACGGGAAGTAGGGTAAAGCTGAGTTAAATCGCTTTGTTGTTGCAGCGGACAATAGTGGATGTATATTTTTCCCACCCTTAACTTTGGAATCATACATTTTTTTCGTTGGATTACTTTCAACGGGACCTGGACTTTAAAGGTTTGCATTAAATTCTAACGACCGGTATCATTTTCCGTTCATGTTGTCGATTGTGGTGGATGGATTGTGTACTATATTTGCAGTTACAATCGCGGCACCTAGAGTCAGGTTTGGGATAAACTTGTGACTGTGTTACATGTTTAAATGTTGGCGCATGCGGCTTATATGCAGGTGCGGTTTGTGTAAGGACCAAACCAATAATGTCCGCAAAATGTGGTGCGTGCGGCTCATAATCAGGTGCGCTCTATAGTCTGGATTTTACGGTACATATATATGTATATAAATATATATAAATATATATATATATATATATATATATATATATATATATATATATAAGTGAACAGCGGTATGACGAGGGATTACTGTAGCTGAAAAAATATGTCTGACAGACCACATTTCTTACGTTTTAACCAATGGTAATGTATATATTCAGCTAATTTACATAATAAAAATATTGTAAATGATCTATCCGCACGTCATATCTTCTGGGCTGGGTGAATATTGGGGGTCACCTTTCATCCCTGTTTTAATTGCTATCATGCAAAAACCTTCCCTTCCAATAAAGAAAGACTATCTGTTGTCATGTCACCATCAAAGGTAAGTGGAGCTGCTACAAATTTAGTTGAAAGCTGCATTAGCATCGGATTACAAAAACACTACTTGATTGCTGGAGGAAGTTGCCACTACAGCAATGAAGACTATTATGTATGTTTCCCGCTCTTAATACACCAAATACAGTACATGCTGTGTAGTGTAAGAAGTGCTTTCTCCATAAATAAAAATGCTTTGATTTTCCTCACGGACATTCGCTTTTTTTTCCCTACATTTACCTGCGACCTTCAGTCACACATAGAAGTCAAGTTTTACAGTCCCAAACCTCCGCCTCTGGTTGACATGGAAACCAAATCCATGTTCCTTATTGGCCCTGCATTATAAGCAGGGTTGGGTAGGGTTACTTTAACTGGATTACTTTCAATTACTTTTGGATTACTCCAATACCAAATATGCTAATACAAGACAAAAGAAACTAAATAAGAATAAAATGACTAAATTTTGTGAAGGCTCGGGGAGTAACGGAATACATGGAACGGCAAAAATGATGTTGGCAAGCTGTTTGGATTTATTTTCATTTTGTTTCTGTCGCATTTTATGTTAGTTTTGCCGAAGATCAAAGGGATTAAAGCCAGGAGAGAAAGCTTACCACGTGTTGTGAGTCATAATTTTATTCATTTTTAGTTTATTTTGTCTTTTATTAGCAGATTTGGTATTGGAGTAATCCAAAAGTAATTGAAAGTAATCCAGTTAAAGTAACCCTACCCAACCCTGATTATAAGTGAGTGTCCAGTTTAAAGTGTTTTGCAATTTTGATTATCTTTATGTAAACCCGTCACGCACATTGATTAAGACAGTGTATTATTTATGTGTGTATTTCTATCGTATAATGATAAATTATTAATTATTCTTAATTTTCAAATAGTACCCACTCCACTCATACTGCAACATGTCGCATGGTTAACAGTCTGCTGGATTTCAATTATGGCAATCACTTTTTAGGGAAATTAAGCCAAATTCTCCTGAGAATTCCTCAGTGGTTGAGCAGCTTATTGTTTATTGGATCCAGGATTTCATTCAGCAGGTGGCTATGGCCACAGGACAGCAGGATATGTAAGATGGCACTATCGTGATTTTTATTGATATTATGTCATTATCCAAGGGTGCCTCTGTGCCACTCCATTGATATAAGTCAACTGAAGGACAGCTTTTTCCAATTAGTGTCCGTGTACTTCTATGAAAAGCATTGGCAATATCCAGTGACATGTGGTGAGGTTCGTGTCTTGGGAGACACAGCTAGATTTACAAGTAAATAAGCCTTCATCTTATTCATCATTTGACTGGCAAAGTAAAAACGTTATATACAAACTGCAGCATGGGGAAAAAAAATGTATTTTTTTGCTTTAACTGATGAATGTACTGTGAGCAACTCCTTTTGAATAAAGCATGTATGAATAAGTAATTGTCCATTATCTGCACCACTCATCCTGAGTAGGGTCACGGGGGTTCTGGTGCTAATCCCAGCTATCTTCGGGCACCCTAAACAGGTTGCCAGCCAATCTCAAGGCACACTGAGACGGAAAAGTCACTCGCTCATTCACACCTTTGGACAATTCAAACCAGCAAATTAACCTGATATGCATGTTTTTGGAATATGGGAATAACTGGAGAAACTCATGCAAGCTCGGGAAAACATGCAAACTCCGCACAGGAAGGCTAGTAGTTGGATTTCGAACCAGTGACCTTAGTACTTTGCTGCGGAAGCACCAACCAATCATCCGCCGTGTCAATATAAATGGTCTGCATTTTTGTAGCGTTTTTCAAGTCAATGAAGACCTCCCAATGCGCTTTATAATGTGCTTCATACTTTTCCCTTTTACACACTAACTAACCGATAGCAGGGTCAGCCATGCAAGGCAACTACCTGCTATCGGGGGCATTAGGGATTCAGTGTATTGCCCAAGGACACGTAGACATATAACATGGAATCGAACCTGCTACCTCTTGATCTCAAGACGAGCACTCTACCTCCTGAGCTAATGCTGCCCTCAGTAATGGTCCATTAAGTAATGGACCATTGCAAAAAAAAATGCCATGCAACAAGAAAAATATTACTGGATGACTTGACTTGATGTTAGCTTGCTAATGCTATCACTGATTCTATTGTTTGGGGCTGATGTTTGCGCCAAATAAGAATACTCTATATCACCTTTTGCCATGAGGCAAGTGAATTGTGTGCCTCACTTTGCACCAGCAGATGCTCAGCATAGCAATTTGTTACATAATGCTTGTTTTGAATGAAAACAGTCAATATACTCCTTTATGAAAAAAATCCATGCCTCAAGAGAAAAGAACTAAATGGCTTGACTTGCTATTAGCTTGCTAATTCTGTCACAAATTCTATCGACTGTAGGTTTGCGCAAAATCGGAATCCTTGGTCTCGCTATCGCCCTGCCATGAGGCAAGCAAACTTTATCCGCAGATCCTCAACATATTAATACATTACCGTATTTTCCGCACTATAGGGCGCACCTAAAAGCCTTTATTTTTTTCAAAAACTGACCATGTGCCTTATAATACAGTGCGCCTTATATATGGATCAATATTAAGTCGCAAAGTCTTGCAACTAAGGCAAGCAGCCGCCCACTAGATTTTCCCCCGAAGGCGAAGTAGTCCGCGGTGTGTGCTGGGATTTATATACCAGGGTTTCATTTCCTAACCAATGTGTCAATCATCATTTGAATCAGTCACTATTGGCCAAAGTTGTTCGGAGGTAAAGGGGGTGGATCCTTTTTATCACTTACAGGCTTGCATAGGCTAAAGGGGCGAAACAAAGCCTGCAATTGGCCAAAAAAGATGAATGTGAATCACACGTTGGGTTGCACTACGGCATAGAGAAAACATTTTTTACTATTCTGTATCTGTAAATATTTTACTCTCCTGGATTTACTACACTCACGGTTGTAAGAAGACCATGATTACGTATCATTATTGAACGTGATGGCTGGAAGAGAACTTAGGTGAGCTATGCGGCTTTATATTTTCCCGGTATCTTGTTTTAGAACGATCTTGATGTTTCCGTGATGAGTCTATTTTAAAACTAAATTCAATTCAAAGTGTTTATTGTCATATGCACAGTAAAGAACCCCGTTTCCCTGCACAATAAAATTCTTACTTTGCTGTCCAAAAAAATAAAATAAAATGGAAACTAAGAAATGTTTGGCATTTCTTGAATCCCAAGACTTTAACCTTCCGAATGATATTTGGAACGATGCTTTTGAGTAATTGGTGACATCGTACAGACACTGTTTCCGTACATGTCTGAGACACGTATTTGCTTCTTTGCAAGCTTTTGGAATGTTAAGGGGGTAATAAGTTTGACTGAACTATCTGACTGTTTTGTCGATGTTCCCATTGTAGCGCCTTATAATCCGGTGTGCCTTATGTATGGGAAATATAGGACCAAAAAACATTTTTTGGGGGTGCGCCCTATAACCCGGTGCGCCTTATAGTGCGGAAAATATGGTACATATTAATATTCATGATAAAAAATGGAAGATCTGTGATTTTGAATAAACATAAGAATTTGATTACTGTATTTCAATTTTGTATTTCTATGACGACAGGTGAGGTGCAACCTCATCTTCCTTCTTTTACTGAACCTTACTGCCAGTATCTACACGCCTTAACATACTGAAAAGTTACTTTTTAGAAAGATTTGAGTTTGAATGTCAAGCGTTTTGTGAGGGCCCAGCTCGTCTACACCAGCTAGAGGGCGCCATAGTGTTTACATTGATAATTGAGCGCACCAGGTTCTTATTAAATCTAGCAGTTAAAAGCAGCGACAAGAAAAAGTTTTGTGTCAGATCGTCTGCTTTGAACAGTGGAGATTGCCGCATCTCACTCACCAGTCAAGCTGAACTTTCGTAAGACTTTGCCTTTTTACCAGCCGCTAATTTTGGGACTGTCTTTTTCTGTTTTTGACATTGTCCTTCTTCCATCGGAGCGCTTTGTGTTCAACCCCTTTGCCCAATTAATAACTCTTGAATTCCTCATCTGTTTGAGAAGCAGAAACAAGGGTTTCATGTGTGTGCTACAACCCTTTAAGCTCACGGGAGACACTCAAAGAAACAAGTTAGTGTGCTTTGTTACTGTCATTTTCTCTTGATAATTATACGTTGCCTGTTTAGCGGCTAAAGATTGGATGCTTTACGATACGTTGCAATCTGGATTGTGTGTTCGGCAAGGTGGTTTTGCCAGAGTGAACTGCTGGCTGCTTGCTGAGCAGCCAGAGCAGCCATCTGTCATTTGAACAGCACGTTTTCTTCTTCTCATCACCTGCAGGCTCCATCTTTTGTTTTTTTTTATTTGTCCAGGCTAAAAATCAACATCGACTTTTCGCATCGCAAAAAAAACCCTGTTGACTTTACAATCATTTAAATGATTTTTTGGTTGGCGCTAAGACTTGCGTTCATTTTAGGACGACAATTAGAGTAGGTATTGGTAAAAAAAAAAAAAGAAAAGATTTAAAGCTACATTATACAATACTTGTATGTTTTAAACAATTAATATTTTATATTATTATTATTTTTTAAATTATTTTATTTAATTATTATTATTTTTTAGACCTGCGAACGTGGAACCATGAGGTAGCGACGCCCCTTCAAAAATGCTTTAAAAAAAACATTTTAAAAAAATTTTTATTTTTTATTTTTAAATTTTTTTAATGTTATTTTTTTTTAGACACGCGAAGCTCTGAACCTGCAAACGTGGAACCACGAAGTAGCGAGGTCCTACTGTATTTCATTGTATAACAATTGTAAAAAGTAAAGGTTTCTACCTCACGGAATTTGCCTATCACAGGTTATTTTTCGAACCTAACCTCAACGATCAACGAGGGTTCACTGTATACTTACATCATCTGGGTGAAAATATCCCGATTTGGTTAAAAAATGAAACCAGTTAAATACCTGGATTATTTTCATTCAGGGTTTTGTGTTGTTTTACTCAATGATTTTGGCTGTTTTAATATAAGTGACACAGAAGTTTTAGAATGTTTGGTACAACATTTTCTAGGGGTTTATTTTAGACAAGACAATTTTACCTTTTTAAACTTAACCAACTCCGAAAACAATATCAATAACAAAAAACGTTTTTTTTTTTTTTTTTAAAGAAAAAAACAACCCCATTTTGGGCTGTTGTCCTGAACAAAATTACCCAATACAGTGAACGCTCATTTATTGTGGAGTTAAGTTCCAAAAAGAATCCCTGACATGCGAAATCCGTGAAGTGGATTTTCTTCACAATTATTACAATTAAATACTGTAATTGTCACAGACCAGAAACGGACACAGGACCCAATAGCGCTCGTTTTCTCAGTTTTTATTAATAAAGAGGGAGAGCAGGGCTTGCTTCCACGATCCTATGGTTGACGGACAAAAGGAGCAGGACATGCGGAAGTGGCACTTCCGTGTCTAGCGAGGATGGTCACAGACAGGCGGGAATTACAAGTCGCTAGCCGGGACTGGAAAGCAAGGGCGGTGTCAAGTTCGGAAACGAGGTCGGCAACAGGAGGCAGGCAGGTAACTGGGCAAAACAGATCGGATAACAGGCAGGCGGAACGGGGCAGAGTCAGGTCCGGAAACGGGTTGGCAACGAGGATCAGGCAGAGAAAAGCAGGGCAGGAACAGAGTCTGACGTAAGAGCTTACCGAGCTGGGGGCAACAGTTCTCATAACGATCTGACGGCTTCTTTTTGGAAGCCAGGGGTTTAAAAAGTGTACATCAGCCAATCAGCTGTCCGGGCTGTTGGTGCCAATCAAACAGTCACAGGTGCTCTGAATCGGCAATCATGACAGCAATATAATGAAATACTTACAAAACATTCAAATAAAAAAAACAATTTTTTAATGGCCCAATCATTAATTTGACAAATAAGAGTACAATATACCGTAACTGAAAATATTTATTTTCTATTTTACCACTACCTACTCTTTTAGGAGCTGTTAAGCCAATCTAAATGCAGAACTCAATGAACAGTGAAATTCTGTGAATCAGCGAGACCATTAAAGAACCACGTTATAGGGGGGGTGTGAATGTACATGCGTTATGAGGAACTTTGGTCTAATTGGTTTGGTTCATCATCTTCCCAAATCGTGCAATTTTTTTTACCTCAATGTTTTCAGAGACTAGGAAGAATACGCATTCAATTTCTGACCTGTTATAATGTTGGCTGCAAAGTTCATATAAAAGAGCAGAATAACCCTTTTGTTAGATGGAGAGGTTTTCAAACGTTCAACTATCCCAATCATCAACATGGCCTAAAAATCAATGAGATCTTCAAACGACAGCCTGGGGGGCACCGAAATGAAAGTAAGCTCATGAATGAGTCTTCTTTTCCCCGTTGTCTCCACATGATTGAAATTAACAGACACCACCATAAGGAAACAAAATCAATAAACGTTAACATTCTAAAGAATGAAACAGGTCTTTGTCCAGGAAAATGCCAAAAATGCAACAACACTATTTAGCTACAGGGCAGTTCACTTTGGAGTATATTGCACTGCAATGTCAATTGGGGTCTTGCAAGATTTTACTTTGGTACTTGCATGAAGCTGAGATTGTCTTTCTGAACGCTGTGACGATGTAAAACTGGTTTCCAAATGTTTTTAAGGTTAAAATTATAAAGCTGAATCAGCAGTTCTGCTTCATTCTACATTTAGCATAGGGGAATTAACTCGGGTCCATTGAAAAGTGAGGGAATTCTACCTGTCCGTCCAAAATTATGTCACTGTAAATTCATATTTATTTGCCTAGTCCTTAAAGATATTCACAATAATACTTTTTCCAATTAGAAAAGGAATATGTAGTGTTTCGCCCCACGATTAAGCGGATATTTTGCATCATACTCCAGGGGACTCGAGAAATTTAGTCTCAAAGTTGTCTCATTCAGATCGTGTTCTCCAGGGCTGTAGTGTCAGTGAAGGAACACATCACTTTCAATATGGCAAATCCCGTTAATGCAACAAGTGAGGCAGCTTCGAAACAGCCGGCAATTTACCAAAGACTCACAAATTGCCACTGACAATATTACTGAGCTGGGGGATTTGGGATCTTGTGCTTCTCCACCTTGAGGATGCCTCAAAGATGTTTTTTGGATTTAGATCTGGAGACATACTTGGCCGATCCATCCCCTTTACCCTTAGCCATTCTAGATACTCCTTGGTCATCTTAGTAGTGCATTTGGGCTCATTGCCAGGCTGGAACATTGCCACCCAGTTTCTGGAGAGAGAGAGGATGATTCTCTACTCCAGTTTTTCACAGTACATGCTTGAGATCGTGTTTCCCTTAATGAAATGCAGCTCCCGAATTCCAGTTGCACTCATGCATCCCCAAACCATGACATTCCCAACATCATGCTTGATTTTAGGCACGACACAAACATCTTTTTCTACCTCACCTGGTTGCCGTCTCACATGCTTCACACCATCTGAGCCAAATAAATTAATCTCTGTGTCATCAGCCCAGAGGATATCTTTTCAGTAAGCCTTTCTTACATTCTTACTTTCAATGTGTCAAAGCAGTGATGTTCCATTAAATATTATAATGAAAACCCTGCAGAAATGTGAGGGGTGTTCTCAGTTTTGTGGCATACTGTATTCACAGGCTAGGAGGCCGGTTCCTGCACTCACTCACTCACTCACTCACAGGTTACTTCGTGCGAATGTTTTGTGGGTACGGTATCACAACATTCTCGAGTACTCTAGGGAAATATACAAAGTGATATGAGTTCGGGAGTGGATTTAGGGACACTCTGGGTTGGGCTGAGAAGACCTGAGCAACTGTCAAGGGAGATAATCCTGGTTGAAGCGTATATTTGCGCAGCTTTCGGGATAGTGTCCGCCAATATGGCGTTTGCCGTGAGGATTAAATATTAAAAATGGTTTTGGGACGGCAGATGCTTCACGAGCAGTGCAACAGGGCTCACAATTTGGCTTTTTTGGGGGGTCATTTTCCTGCTCTGATAACTTCATAAATGCTGGCTTGATGATATCATTTGATTTTATTTGTATATACAAATGTCCAATAGCATTATTCTCACGGTTCACAGACCTTAACTGCCAGGATCGTTAGAGCTCAATTTTCTGTGGTGTGTCTAAGGTAACTACAGCCTTGTGGTGCCCATTCCTCTCCAGCCTGTTTTTTGGGTAGGAGTTTTCTCCCCTATATGGAACAGATAGTACTTGTTTCCATTGTTACCAGTAGCAAGAAAAGCATTCTGATCTGACTCAGATACAGCACTTTTATCATATGCTCTGAGTTGTTTTCCAGTGTAAAGCGTCGTCTTCATAGATGAGCACATTGAGAAGCAGTGGCGTGTGACAATACTGATACTAGATCTTAAATCACTGGGGAAACGCTGTTTTGTTCTAAATTTTTTTCGTTTCTCATCGGATTATATGGATTGCATATTGATGTTCAACTCTGTAGTAGTATTTGATACCTGTGCATATTATTACATCCTTCTGATGACCCCACCTAAAAAGAGATCATTTATTTTCAATATGAATGTAAAAACAATCATAGTAAACGTAAACAGAAGGATTTAATAAATGATAGACTCTTAAAAGTTTGCTGCCACACTACCATACCTGGTATCAATATTTGCCAATCTATACGTGACAAATAATCTTGGAAAAGTCACTTCCAACTACTCTTATCTTTGGCAAAATATTCAACATTGCTCTATCATAATAATTGGCCTAATAAGTTGCATCCTAGAATACGATCCTGTCAGTATATTCAGTATTGTATCGTTTTTAACATATTTTGATGCCATCTGCTTAGCATTGTGATGCTATTCATGTTTTTAGTATAATATCACAAAATAGTAAAATTCATTATGTTAGGATTGTTATTAATGTATTTTTATATCATAAGTGTTGAAATATGATCGGATTCATGAGGAAATAATTGTGATATAATTTTTAGAAAATATTGTAGTCTTAGTGGGAAACAATGGTTTCACTATAAATGTTGATAGAATACGGTGGCCCCTCCTCTCCATCTGAGCTACTCTAGTTATGAGAAATTAGAGATCCAAAATGTCTTTTGAGTAAAAATGCTGCCCAACATACGAGAGAAAATCCATGTTAAGAGAATTTCTAGATGCTACCCCAAGATGGCCGAGTGCTCAAGACGGCTATTTGTCAGCAGGACGTGCGCCATTCATACCTCATTCCGTCGATTGCGTTGTGTTTTCTTTATCTGTGTATTTCATGCTGGTTTACTAATCCACCACTACGGTTATGGAATGAAATGAAATGATCTGCATTTATATAGCGCTTTTCAAGTCAATGACTTCCCAAAGCGCTTTACAATGTGCTCCACATTTCCCAATAGCGGCCTTGCTGCCATGTAAGGCGCTAACCTGCTTATTGGGGGTATTAGGGGTTCAGTGTCTTACCCAAGGAGACTTCGACATGTAACACGGACGAGCTGGGATCCTATGATCCCAAGACGAGCGCCTCCTGAGCTACTGCCGTTACTCCTGCATTAGAAAATACCGACTCCTTCCATGGCAAGTGCTCATAATAAAAATTTTAGTTCATTAATATCTTATTTATCTTACTACTGTATTTTTCTGTTCAATTACTATTTCAATGTGTTTTATTGCCCTTTTGTTAACCTGATTGATTTTAGGTGGCTGGGAACAGATTAACTGTTTTTCATTTTTTTCTTAAAGGAAAAATTAATTCAAGATACGAGAAATTTCAGATAAGAGCTTGAACTGGGAACAAATAAATCTTGTATGTAGAACGGCCGCTTGACAGGTATATCCACATGCACTGTATGTTTATATCCTGATTCTTTTGTATTTTGACACTTCCTGTCAATCATTACTGTGTAAAGGCGCCTTATTGTGATTTTTCAGCAACCAAGTTAACAACTGTTCCTTTTGCATCTTAGTTTTTTTTTAATCATGATGACTCGTGCCAGCCATTTCCAACCTTGGCATCACGGGCCATGCCAAGCGGTATGGTCCAAAAGCGTGCCGAAGTGAGGACGCTGAGAGTCGCTTCCTCAAGATAAGGACTTTGATTTTGTTTGCGGCAGCGCGGTATTTATGGATTTATGGACATATGTGCATCGCGGCTTCACGGGGATGTGCGGTGGCGGCGAGTTTGATTATTTTTCCTCGCCGGGGTGCAGGCGCTGCCAAACGTAATGGATTTCCCCCCGGCAGGTTCCAATGATTTATGCATGCAAAGGCAACGCGGCCCAGCGAGCTCGTAACCATGTCAGTCTGGGTGGAAATGTATCGTTGTTCAACACCGGAGCAGCGTGTCGACGGGGATAAAAAAAAGGGGGGGAAGGAGATTCAAAGCTGCTGTGTGATTGTGTGTGCAGCGAAACAGCCTATTAAAAAGGCTATTAAGGAATTGTGTCAGGACAAAAGACTGCTGCCGTAGTGCTTGTCTTCAAACTGGAGAGGGAGATCACATTTCAGATCATCCTCGGTTTAAAATGTTATGATGTTCTTAGCAGCAATGTAACCTGACATGCTGATAGAAACCTGTTGTAGTCATAGGTTTGATTCTTTATTTCATCCAGGTTGAGTGAACCAGGTGAAAAGGGTCTGATGTAATAATTCATTCATTTTCCATCTGCTTGAATCTCCTTGGTTTGTATTCTCCCTCTTTTTGTATTCTCCCCTTTTCGGTTTCACTATATAATACACTGACATCTAGTGGACATATAACAGTGTCTGTGATATGACATCAGATAAGAATATTCTTGACACAAGCAACATCTGACCACTTTTGGACAAATGAACATTTGAAAATTGTGTTGTTTCACAAATTCCGGATAAAGGGTAATTTTGTTAACAATTCAAAAATATAATGGGTTATTCTTTAACAACTAAAAACGTCTCATTGTGTAAAACAATTCCCCCAAAATGGTCAATTAGTTTTAAATACAACATTTGGAGGTTATTTTGTTCTTTTGAGTGTTATTTGTATATTTTAGGGGTATCCAGCCTTTTTCAGGCCGAGTTATTTTATGTTACTAACTAACATAAAGGGCGCCCAGTTCTAGATAGATAGATAGATACTTTATTCATCCCAGTAGGGAAATTCACATATGCATTCCTAAAATAGATTTTGATATTACTCCGGTTTCCTCCCACATTCCAAAAACATGCATGTCAGGTTAATTGACTGGTCTAATTTGTCCTTAGGTGTGAATGAGCGAGTGAGTTGCCTGTCTCTGTGTGCCCTACAACTGGCTGGTAACCAGTTCAGGGTGTCCTCTGCCCACTGCCCAGAGATAGCTGGATGGGCTCCAGCACCCATGCCACCCTACTGAGGATAAGAGGTGCAGATTGTGGCTGAATGGATGTTTAAATAGTCTCAGTAAACCACAAAATAAATCATTTCAATAGAAAACAGAAAGACTCAGAGCTGGTGAGCTATTTTCAGAACACGTACGCAGGCATCTCAGCTGTTGTTAAGGGGGACCATGTAGAAGACCCCTGTCCAATATCTCAATCTTTTAAAATAATTTTATTCTATTTCAATTTTGGTCATAAAATGAATCGAAGCAGTAAATCAGTTTCTTTCTCCGATAGAGTACTTTTTCAACTGACATATTCAGCCTGTAGAGGGATAGGTGTCACAAGGCCGTACTTGCCAGTGACACACCACAAGAAGTGGTGCCCCAATGACCCGGGAACTGTGAATTTTGGACCGTAATGATTTTTTTTTATTTTTTCTTAGTATTATTTTTAATATTACAAACCCAAAATACTGGTTAATTCTATGTAAGTAGTTTGAACAATTTTTAACAATTTTACCAATTTCAATTGGTGTACGTCATATGAACAACTGTGAGAACCAAAGTTCTATTAGATGTGATTTGCTTTAAGAAACAATAGAGATTCTATTCCAAACTGTGTAACAGTAGAAGTGTGCAAAATGGACATTTGAAATAATCTTAATGCTAGTATCTATAATGGATAACAGCTGGGTTCTTCTCTGTGAACGACTTATTCTGAACCCTTTTTGTGTATTCACTGCAGCAGCGTTGACCACATATCCCTTTGTGGCAGCAACTTAAGAAACACTAATGACGAAGCATGTGGGGCGAATGATGCAGCAGGTGATGCATCATCGCGACCACAAACACGCTTCCTCCTTGTCCTCCTCACTGAATTATAGAACAACCTCGATGTGGTTTTCATCCCACATCCGGAGGTCACTTTGACTTTCCATGCTGTCGCTCATCGCCTATGCAACACGGGCGAAAGAAGCCCGCTTGAGTTCAGCATTAACTGGGGAAGAGCCAACAATGCGATTTATGGACGAGCGGAAACGGAGCCCGGGAAAGCCGGCTAGGAGTAAAAAGGACACATATGGCTAAACTCAACTGTGTTGCAGCCGTGCACTTCATTTAGCCACCTTTTCCTAACAGCAATTTCAGATACGGTCCTGTATCTGCATGTATAATGCATGTAGGCGCAGATAATGGCATCCTATGCTGGGGGGTAGGACTTGAAAGGAGTGGGGTTTACTGCCTGTGTTTGTGGCAGAGTGCTGGAATTGTCCCCACGTGTCACATTTGCCCCGGCCTGGCTGCCTCCAAGGGTTCTTTGCTTATTAGAAGCCGAACGCGGTCTGATGACATACTGCCATTTTGGTGCTCCCCCCAGACATCCGCGTCGAGATTAGTGGCGAGAGGCCTGGGGGGCTCTGACTCTCTCGCAGTCTGCGCTGACCAATAAAAATGCAGCCGGTGGGGGGGAAATGGCAATCGTGACTTTTATCTGTTGAAGAAGGGAATAGAGGAAACAAAATTACTGCGGCAAAGCTAGAAGCTTTACGTCTGATTGCTTTTTTTATGTGTTCCTGTTGGTGGGTGGAAGGCTACTATTTGGTGCGGACACATGCACACAACATGCATGTGTTATCAGGCAAAAGCGTCAATGTTTTCACAATCCGTTGGAACAGTTTTAGACAGTTATTTTTTTTATGTGCTACAAGAGGGACCCCATATAGAGCGGGTGTACCTGATAACAAAACTGCTATAGCAGGGTAAGCAGGGTTCACCTTAGTAACCCAAGTGGCTTTTCCATTTAAATCTGCAGGGTTGATAGTCATTTAATGAAATTGTTGAATTTGCCGTTTAGGAGAGTTTATCACAATTCCATGCTTCATGATTATTGTAATAAACATTTGAAATGGAATAAGCCTTAAATCCTCTCTCATCCATTCTTTCAAAAAATAAAACTGATTATTAAATAAAGTTAACATATTGGTATGACTGTAATTGGCTGGCAACCAGTTCAGGGTGTCCCCTGCCCACTGCCCGATGATTGCTGGTATGGGCTCCAGCACCCTACTGAGGATAAGCGGTGCAGCTAATGAGATGAGATATTTGCATAAAAGAAATATAGATTACAAAATCCTATCTTTCATGCTTCGTAGACTGCATGTGGCAAGATAGCCGCTCCATGCAATGAAAAAAAACAAGTGGACTTTTCTACTTAACTTATATTTGACAAAAAACATGATAAATGCAATAGTTCACCCAGTGAAGAGCATAATATTGGAAGAATTCTTTTAACATGTGATACAGTTGAGGTCAGATCATCAGTTTTTGCAAACATTCTTGCTCTGAAAAGTTTCTAATTCTATGAACAGATGTTAGTATTGTAGCAAAATTAGGGATCAATAAATCATTCGAACAAATCATTGATTGATAAATTAGTCAGAAGAGAGGAGTAAATATTTCTAATAAGATGGTCCGTCTTTCTGAACAACATATCAGTTTTTTCGTTTTACAAATGTCAGTCATTTCACAACGAGTGCACATGATGAAACTCATGAGCAAAACTTATCGTTTTGACACATTTATTAAACGAGACGTACGGTATAAACCCATAGTTTTGTCCATCGTTCTGCTTTGGGATCTATCTTCCATTGCTCCCCTTTCGGACAAATGGGTCGCGGTGTAGGAGTGACTGTAGAAGCCCTTTTTTATGTCTGTTGCAGATGTTTGTCCATCTGGAAACTGTCCAACTAGCAGTCACCTTACACAATGCCAGGTTTACCCTGACAACTTGTTGCTAGGGAGATTTATTGTTGTTTGAAAGGTATTTTCGTATAACCATGCCCACAAGGCCCTTTGATTGACAATGTGGCGCGAATGGCCGCAGGAAGCCGCTTGGAACAAGAACAAGGCGTACAGGAAGCAGCACGCGACACGACTAATGAGGATTAAAAGACACATCTTTTCATACTCTGTTAATTCACAATTGCTCTGTATTAAATACATATTTAACAGCCCACTGCACTCAATGCAGACTGAATGTGGATATAATGAAAATGAACCACAGGCCAAATGTCATGAACTTCATGGTGTGGCAACAGCACATAAATCCTTTGGGGGTGTCTGCAGCGTGTGCATTCATGCTACACATTATGTCCTCTGTGACTTGTATCTGCGTTGCTGAGGGCAAGTATTAATGCATTTTTTTAAAAACAAATGGATTCTTTGTCACAAAAATACTTTTTCTTCCTAATAAACAAGGCCCTTGTGCTGTAATCTAATATGACATTCACTCCAAAAGTCAATGCTTGTAAAGACCTTCTTTCTGCGCCCTAATTTTCTCGACGTGAGCCCAGGAAGGTACCAGCCCAAGCAGTTCTTTTGCTACGCTTGCCTTGGCCACGTTTGACCTACTTCTGTCTCCGCAACATTGTAAACAGATCTACTAATTGCCTTCATTTATTCATTGAGAAGTCAAGTTGTGTTGTGGCTAGCGGTCTCCCTGCTCGTTTTTGTGTTGCGTGTAAATCCACTGCACACATGCACACTAGAACTGTCATGCACGGATGTACACATAGGCCAGAATGTTTTCCTGAATGTTGTAAGAGGGCTGACTCAGGCAAAACCTAAATTTTAACTTTTTGAATACATAATTTTTAATTGAATAATTTGAAATCCTCAGTTGTGTTTTTTAGTCAAAGTGACACAAGCATGAAAAAGAAAACATACTGTTGTTTATAAGAAAGTAACATTATCTACGCTTTGTGATACTATGAATTTTCAGTATATAAACTTCATAATACGATAAACACAATATTGTCGGGAGGTTGTCAATCGATAAGTTTATAGTTTAGACACTCAAGATAAAGAGAAAAAACACATACATTTTTAACTTGCAAGGAAAACATGACCTTGAAAGAAACACTCATTATACCAAATTCCAAATCGGATTTAAAAGCACATCCCTGAGGCCGTTCTTTTTACTATATTTCCAAGTTTACAAAAGCAGAACCGCCCTAAGGTGGTGTGGAGATCATCAAAAAACATACAACATGGGGTTATAATAGTCAAAATAACGAACTGTCACAGCAAACATCTCTTTTGCAGATGTCCATCTATCCATTCATCCATTATCTTCCGCTTATCCGGGGTCGGGTCGCGGGGGCAGCAGCCTTTAAAGGGAAGCCCAGACGTCCCTATGCCGAGCCAGCTCTTCTGACGGGATCCTGAGGCGTTCCCAGGCCAGCCCAGAGACATAGTCTCTCCAGCGTGTCCTGGGTCGCCCCCGGGGCCTTCTGCCGGTGCGACATGCCCGGAACACCTCCCGAAGGGAGGCGTCCAGGAGGCATCCCTATCAGATGCCCGAGCCACTTCAACGGGCTCCTCTCAATGCGACACATAGTCCCTCCTGGATGACTGAGCTTCTCACCTTATCACTAATGGAGAACCCAGACATCCTGTGGAGGAAAGTCATTTCAGCCACTTGTACCTGGGATCGTGTTTTTTCGGTCATAACCTACAACCTCGGTGGAAATGTTTAAATCTAAGCTTAAAACACACTTCTACTCCTTAGCATATGAATAACCTATATTTTTTGTTGACAATATCTCTGTACTATTTGTACTTGCAACATCCATTGCAGCCTGGTCATCCTGAAAGGGGGATTACCACATGTGCGGTCCCTTCTCATGGTTTCTTCATTTTCTTCATGTTGAGGTTTTTGAGTTTTTCCTTGCCCTCATGTTGGTTACAGATCAGGGGATGGTGTAATAATAGTCTGAAATAATAGTCTGTGCAAAAACCTCTGCAGCCCTTTGAGACTCTTTGTGATTAAGGGTGTCACAAATAAACATGACTTGACTTGACTTGACAGTTCATGACCATAGGTGAGGGTAGGAACGTAGATCGACCGGTAGATTGAGAGCTTTGCCTTTTGGCTCAGCTCCTTTTTCACCTCGGTGGACCGGTACAAGGTCCGAAGGACGGCAGACGCTGCACCGATCCGTCTGTCGATCTTCCGTTTCATCCTACCCTCACTAGTTTATTTTTAATATTGATGTTAAGTATATAAGTTTTTTTTTTAAGATGTACAATATTAAAAAAATATATAAACTTACAATCAATATTCAAAAACAATGTCATTAATATTTGTAAGGAAAAAATGGTTAAAGGCACAGCACTATGGTATGTGTTAAAGAAAAATATCTGCTGATACGACAGATTAATAACAGTCATAACCAGACAATGAATCAAACATTACTAATCAACCCACTTCTTCAAGTCCCATTAAAATGGATCCACGACAAAAATAACCGTCAATAACATTAGCAGTTACAAATAAACTGTGCTAAACAGATCACAAGAGAGTGCAGGAAATGAATGAATAAAATACAACGGATATTCCAATGTGCTTGGAAAATAAGTATATTATCAAAAAATTAATTGCCACAGGTTTTGAAATACTAGAATACAATAGAAATTGTCTTTATTGTCATTGAGAAAAACAAAGTGAACATGGTATGCAACACAATTACACATGGCACTCCAGGATACACAGGTTAAACACGTGATAAATACAGAAAAGAGTAAAATAAAGAGAAAACAATGTCCGTATAAATAATCAAAAATATTCACAAGGTAGTGCTTGGAGACAGGTATTAATAGTCCAAAAAAAACCAGTGCATCATAAAATCGTGTAAAGAAAAGTCGTTCAATAAAATTGTCCCTAGGTGTGAATGAGCGAGCGAGTTGTCTGTCCCGGTGTGCCCTGCGATTGGCTGGCAACCAGTTCAGGGTGTCCCCTGCTCACTGCCTAGTGATTGCTGGGATGGGCTCCAGCACACCCGCGACCCTACTGAGGATAAGCGGTGCAGCTAATGAGATGAGATATACTGTATATCACAGTCTTGTGTGCTTTTTAGAGTAGTGATGACCATTATAAAGAAACTTCCTTTGAGCCTATTAGTCCTTTTAAGGGACCTGTCGCAACTAACAAAGGACAACAGATCAAAGAGGTAGTAGTGGCCGTGTCGAAAGGAGTTCTTCATAATGTTGTCGGCTCTGTTGCTGGGAACGGAATCCAGACTGGGCAGAGAGCAGCCAATAGTTTCCTGGGCTGTTTTGATAACTGCTGTCGTTCTCCAAAGATATGTTGTAACTACTTTTATTCTTCTTTTTGTTCTCCTGAAGACGCTGAGTCGTCTTTCTGCAGCCATTTTGCGATTCCAATTAAACATCCACTTCAAAAAGTAGTTTGGGATCTGTACAATGCTTTACTGCAAGAAGTGTTTGTTACTTAAATGCAGAGTAGAGCAAAGCCTTATTGCTAAAAAATTCATTGTCATTGTTTTGGTGAATGCTAACTTGTCGCTATTGAATCGACAATGTCCTTCTACCAGTCGCCATGGTAGCATAATCTTTGTCAGTGTCTATAATTGGTCTATAATACAGTAATTTTTGCACTATATACAGTTTCTTGCAAAACTATTTGGCCCCCTTGAACTTTTTAACCTTTTTCCACATTTCAGACTTTAAACTTAAAGATATAAAAATGTAATTTCTTGTGAAGCATCAACAATAAGTGTTTTTTATTTGTTAGAAAAATTTAAAATATCCAATAAAGTGTGTTCCACTTCATGATTGTGTCCAACTTATTGTTGATTCTTCACAAGAAATTATAGTTTTATATATTTATGTTTGAAGTCTGAAATGTGGCAAAAGGTCACAAAGTTCAAGGGGGCCAAATAGTTTCGCAGGCCACTGTATATATTGCTCACCCACATGAAACAGATATTACCTGTTATCCATGGTTACGAGTAGCAGAAGAATCCTCCTGATCTGACTCATACAGAACTTCATCATCTGATTGACATTGTTTCTCAGCATAAAGCGCTTTCCAGCTCTTCAGATATGAGCCGGACTATTGCATTGACCACAGTACTTTAATTTCCCAAACAAATACTTGACCCTGCAAATTGGGTTTGTTCTGGGTTATTTATTGAATAGATCAAAAAACAAATAAATAAATACATACAGATGTTTAGTTTGCAGGAACGTAACCCCTGCAAAAATCAGGAATTAATATATTGAAAACACAAATTGTGGATACCACACAGATCATCTCGCCTTTAGAAAGCACATTAAACTAAACAGTTAGGCTAGAAATTATGTTCATAGCCTACAACGGCTCGGGTGATTCTGTTTTTCGTCTGCTGGGTAACAAAACTTATGAGGTTTGCTTTGCTCCCTCGCTGTGGGTGAGAAGCGAGAAGATAACTCATACAGCGAGACTTATAATCAGTGACCCATCATGAAAAGTTAAAAACAAGCACTGCTGCAAGGGAAAAGGGTCTGTGTCGAGCCCAGGCCGCCTTGTAATCCTGAGACCCCAAGTTGTTGTGACGGTTGTAGTCTGCTCACTTTTCCGCCCCCATGGTCTCATGTTGTTTTTGCTTGGCGCGGTCTCATAAATCCAGGCCATGAGGAACAGCAGTGACAGAGAAATAAATAAATTAAAAAATATATTTTATCACCACTGCCTGTGACAATGACTCCTTTTATTTACTAAGTGTGGAAACTGAGCTGTTGCTTAGTTCTGACCTTTTAGAAAAAAGACAATGCATTCCGCCTAATGTGTTTATCTCCCACTATAATTTTCGTCTCAATGCGCTAATTCATGTTGGAAAACATTTGTTCAACAAAAAAAGATAAATTGAGACATGCATTATTATATGGTCAATAAATAAAGGTTTCAAAATGTGCGAGAGGTCACGTGGCTTGTTGCAGACGACGCAACGCAAACATTGCATGAATAAAGATGAGTAAATACAGGTACTTACTGATGGCCGATGAAAACCAGCGTTGTCATATATATGCAATGCATGTTATAAGTAGATTTATAATAAACTTAATTTTAAAGTGTTGTTCTGTTATATATTCTGACTATCTATCCTTAATACATTGCAACAAGTTTTTTTTTTGCGATTAGTCGTCTTATTGCACTTCAAGTTGTGAAAAATGGGGCAGGCAACTTTATGGCTGGGCAGGCAACTTTATGGCTGGGCAGGCAACTTTTCCGAGTTGTCTGCAATGGTGTCCGGTAACTTTTTGTCATGAGTTTCAGACACTGACATTAAGCTTGCATATTAGGGTGAGGGCCTCACAAAATCATCCCACGGACCGCAATTGGCTCTCAGGCCGCATGTTTGAGACAGTTGATGTACATAACGTGAGAAAATACAGTAATCCCTTGCTTTAACGTGGATTTGTTTTCATGGTTTTACTACCTAACTGATTTGCATCATGCATTGTGTTCTGCTTTTTGATTGGCTCAACAGCCTCGCCGCTTATTATTTGCCAGTATTGCAGTGATTTGTAAAATAAAAAAAAAAATACAGTATTTCTTTTGTTAAACGAATACTTGAGCCTGTAAAAAGGGTTTGTTCTTTGGTTTCTGTGTATAATAGAGTATTTAATTGTACAATATTTGTAACCAAAAATAAAGGTTTTCGTCTATCACAGGTTCAGTTTGAAACCTAATCCCAGCGCTAAAAGAAGGATCACTGGAACATCAAAATATCTTTCCGTCCCTATTGTATTTAACCTTATTTTTTTGGCAATTGTGCCTGAACCCTTTATTAACCATGAACCCGAACAGGAGAAATGTTTTCCCTTGGATCATATAATAATCCCATTGCAGTTTTCTTTTCGTATATCCAATTTATAGGAATTGTTAAACACAGAAAAAGCAATATAAATAGAACCCACAAACAGTTAGTCAACCAATAAGACATACAAAGCATCTGGTTCGTTGGTATGTTTACAACTAGCTGGAGGAAAACGCGACGCAAAGAACACACCTTGGCCGAGAACTCGCCCTTACTGTTAGCATTTGTGAATTTAGCATGTTAAAGCTGCTGGCACACACTGGTCGCTCAATGGATCACTTGATGTAGTGCTCATTCTAGCCCACTGTTGCCTGCTAGCCACCTCTTTTAAAAATAGTTTAGCTACACCTGTGGGTTTGAACCAATTTAGCTGCTGCATGAATAAGTTAGGTATTCACTATAAGGTTTTATATATTTAGTTGTTAGGATTACTGCAAAATAGGTATTATAATATAATCTCTTTGCAGATTGGAAAGGATAGGGGAAGTATTCCTAAAAATTCTTAGCCTAAAGAGTTTTTTCTAATTTCCATCCTCAGAATTGTTTTTTTTTCTAGACGTTAAAGTTATAAGTGGGTCCTGATAAAAAAAAAATGCTATTCATGATCAATATGATATGAAGGTGTACCTACATTTCTGATAATTTGAGAGAGCTAATTTGGAGGCAAATTAAGTAATGATTCCAGAACATTCCCAGAGAACTTTGAGGAACAAATGTTTGTCTCCCATTGCTAGGTGTGAATAAACATTTCAAAAACAGTCGTGAGTCCTTAGCCTCTGTTGGTTGTTTATCTGGTGGCAAATTATTTGATTTAATTTAGCTTTAGAGTGATCAAGTAGAGAAGTTTATAAAAAATAAATCATATCATTTTCCCTCGAATGTTGCAATAAAAACATGACTCAAATTGCTATATACATAGTAAAATCACTAGTTTTATACATTCACTGCCATCCTATTTTCAAACAATAACTCTCCTACCTCTTCTCTATGCCATTTTAATCTCTGCTTAAATAACTCCCAAGTTAACTTATAAATTCTTTATTGTGCTCTTAACACATCTCACCTCAGCTCTTTTAAGACCTAAGATTCTTTAGAAATGCCCTTCATCTTTACTAGAACCTACTCGTAACTTTTGTTATAACTTTTATGTTCACCGAGAGGATTCTAAAATCTTTAGTAGTAGGGGCTTATATGTAGAGGGAGTCGCAATCCTTACTATAATGTATAGAACAGTTTGCCAAGGTGTTATTAGATGAGTGTTTTTGGGAAACCAGGGGCTGAAGCCTAAAGAGTTGCAAACAAACATACATTAATAGTCCCTAGATGTCAATGAATGATTGTTTGGGGTTTGAAGCACAGATATTGATAGCTAGATAGATACTTTATTCATCCCCGCAGGGAAATTCACATTTCCAGCAGCATCCCTGTGCTGAGAAACAATACAATAATAAAGCAAAAATAATACAATATACAAATACCCAATGTGACGTGCTTATACCCACTGTAGCGTGTTCTATAGAGTATCTAGATAGTGTTACACAGAATACATATTGCAATAAAATTCGGTAATATGCAATGTAGGGGGTGTGGTTTAATGTGGGCCTTTACTCTGCCGGGTGGAGTTAAAGAGCCTCATGGCATGAGGAAGAAAAGATCTCTTCAGTCTGTCCGTGGTACAAGACAGTGACAGCAGTCTGTCGCTGAAGCTGCTCTTCTGTCTGGATATATGCTGTGTAGTGGATGTGATGAATTGTCCATGATTAACCGCAGCTTTTCCAGTGCTCGTCTCTCAGCTACTGTTGTCAGGCTGTCCAGCACTGTGCCCACAACAGAGCTCGCTTTCCTCGCCAGTTTATTGAGACGAGAGGCATCCTTCTTCATGACGCTGCCTCCCCAACACGCTGTCGCATAGAAGAGGGCGCTTGCCACAACAGTCTCATAAAATATTTTCAGGAGCTTTTTGCAGATGTTGAAGGACGCCAGCCTTCTGAGGACTTTGACCTTTCCTACATAGAGCTTCTGTGCTGTATATTGGTGAACATATTGAATATATATATTGAATATATTGAATACAGCCAGTATCCGAGAAGTATTTTAAATATGACTTAATACAATCACTTCAAATGAAAATAACATAGTGGAGGAAACAAACAATGATCTCCCTTTTGGACATTTCAGTTTATCATTTTGATGGCAGATGGGTCAAACAAACCAACCCAAAGGACCCCTTCTGTTCGAGGAATGATGCCCATCAAGGCGTTACACAACATTGACAACATTTCACAGATCTGAAATCAGGAACGGCGCATTTGATGGCGTTCATCACCATCCCAGTCGTGGTGCCCGCTTCTCTCCCTTCTTGTCCCCCGGAGACTTTGTTGAAGCGCTTCCTCTTGTCAAACGTCTGGACTGGAGCGTGTCTGAGAGGCGAGGCAATATATCGGGGCGGGGATGCAGAAGAGCGTCTCTGTAATCCAGAGTAAACAGCGAGCGGCATGACTGCACGCCTCAGACGTGACCGAGGCCGGCCGAGGAGGAATGGGATGAAACGAGTGCAGTGCCGTTTGCCACCCGCGCTTCCTATCTAATCCTGTTTTTCTTTATTTCTCAGCTGTCTACGAAATACTAAGAGGGTTTGAAGCGCAGGTGCTACGCAAAGAGTTGAACTCCAGTACGACGATGTTGCTGCGACATGCTGGTTGAGGCACCATTTAAAATTGTTCATACCATAATTATTATTATTACTCACTCTGGACTCTAGTCTTACATTCTGATGGGCAATATCTCAAAAAAAAAAAAAAAACCTTTGGTAACTGTCACGACCCAGAATGGAATCTCGGACTCAATTGCGTTCGTTTTAAAGGAATCTTTATTGGATTGAGCTGACAGAGATGGCTTTGGAAGCCGATGGTTGTCGATCGCTAGCAGCGTTGGACGGAACGGCAGTTCCGTGACAGGTAGGCATAATCAATGCGTCTTAGCGGGCAGGTCGATGGCCAGGGCAGGAGAGTAGATTGTAAACGCGGGGCAGAAACAGGTCGGAACCGAAGGCAGGAATCAAAACAGGAGAGTAGTCTTTGGTACTTGGTAATCTGGCGAAACACACAGGATCACAGAAGTACGGTCTGACGTCCTTCTCTGGACGCTGACCGCTTAAGAAGAGAACGTCAGCCAATAAGAGAGCGCGCTTCAGCGTGCCAAACGATTGCCACAGGTGTCTTCACTTTGGCAATCATGACATAAACGTTTGCAAGAAAAGACATGAATGTTATTTAAGCATATTCTACGTGATCTTTTTAATTGGAAAAGTCCTTTGGGTGCTAGCTTGGATGAGTGCAATTGAACATTTCTGAAGTGTGCCATAAACATCTGTTCTCTGACACTCCTCAAGGTTCCGGAAAGATAGAAAACAGCCTAAAGCTTGGTGTGACGTATGCAGTCAACTGCTGCTTACAAGTGTTGAGAAATGGCTGCAAAACTTTTACTATCTATATTAGTTCATTAGTTATATTCTATTCTAAAACAGTCCATACAAATCATCCATTTCACACACAATAGGGGGTCTACAATACACATATATAGTTCTTTTGAATTGTTCCTCAGTACACAAATATGACTTCATATGACTTTCTTTAGTCTTGTCTTCAACATTTAGACAGTATTGTTCGTCTGTAACTGCCAGATGCTTAGTTTGGTCAATAATGAAAAGTCAAGGGGGAACTGTATTTTTTTCTTTTAACATACCTAATAGTGCTGAATGTCTTTCTTGCTTATGTCATAATTTCAACCTGTTTCTCATCAGAAAATCGAAAATAAGCATAATTTTGAAAAAAAAAAACTGCACTTTTCACCCTCTTTTTCCAGATATTCAAAACTAACCTGTTTATGGTGGTGTATATTCTCAAAAGTTTGTTCATAGATTACTATTGTCCTCTACCGTAAGTGTGCCAACTGCCATCACTTGCTAAGTTCTAGCTATAAACGGCTTTACGTAGCATACCCATAAAGCATTACATGATTTTCCGAACAAGATTACGTATTACTACCAAGTAAACCAAGCATCCAAAGTCCACATTTTGGACATTTCTAAATATGTTGTTACTTTACTTCAGAAGGGTCTTGCTAGTAGGCATTTATTTGAGGAACCCATACTTTACCTATTTGTTTAATTTCTTCATTTGGTATCTGGGCACCGGACAAACACTGATACTTGGTGTAACTGCAGTAGTTCTGTACTTAACCACTTTTCCGTGACTTCGATGTGTGGTTTGCGACTCCTTGGTGTCACATGAAAGTGAGGTTTTCCTCAAGTAACCTTTAAACTTAAAAAACAAAACATTTCGTGGTCCAGTTGCGATTTTCAACAAACAGACCTTCCTCTCTTAAAAAAGACAATCTACTGACTTTTATGGAATGCTGCTTTAGCAAAAAGAGCCCAAGGTTACAAAGAGTTTACAGTCATGCTGTTTTAGCCACTGGCCATACTAAAGATAAATTATTCCTGGCTCCTTGAGAAAGGGAAAGAAAATAAAACTTAACTGTCTGTTAGAACGAAAGAAGCTAATTCAGAAGTTCATCTGATAGCGGCGGCCTTTGTGTTTGATATTGTTACTATTTTAGCCTTGACAAATGATTTGCATCATGATAAAGGTTGTTTGTCAGGGTGAGATTTATTCGCCATTAAAAATGTGATCACCATTGACATGGCTGTTTGGCACAAGCATTCTTATTCTCAACGAATAGTGCATGCCATTTATACAAAGCAGACATGCTGGTTTCAAATGAATATGCAGTGGTAGCCCTACATACAACCTTGATTTGTTCTAGAATCGTGCTTGTAGCTTGTAAAGAGAATTTTCCCAATACAATGTTCTCGTTTGCCCGCGTCCCTGCGTCCTAGACGCATAATTTTTGCTGGGGACGCAAAGTCTCGAATCAACGTGCATCCCCGGGACGCTACCTTTTTGACACAAAATTGTCATTATTACCCGATTCCTTTCCTTTTTTTTTTTTTTTACAAAGATTTACCGCACTCGAAACTTTTCGTCAGGCAGATCCGCCATTGTTTTTTTGGTCTCGCGGTTCGAGATTTCGTCTGCACGCCGATCTCAGCAAAAGAGATTTCGTTGCTTCGGGATTACGTCATTGTTGTGGTGCTTGTTGTCGAGGGAAGGTGAAAATCAACACAAAATTGGTCATTTCTTCAGTGTCAGTAATAAGTCGAAACATAATGCAGAAAGTGATAACAACGGCAATAATTCCGGCTTGAAAAAAACTGCGGAGAAATTCTTCTGAAGATTGCGGAGGCAAGGAAAACACGTGTGTTGAAGCCAACGATTCGACGAAAGAAAACAAACAAAAGAATACTCCTAGCAAGGACTTTTCTGCCAAAATGGACTCAATTATATTCCTGGTGACGCTATGAGGAGGATGATAATGGATTGGACCTTGAGAAGGCATTACAACTTGTGGCGGGACAGCAAACCACGAAGAATATATGAACTGCAAAATCAGAAGTGATAACTTGCTTTGTATTACCAATTAACTGTGATGATTAAAACTGAATGAAAATATAGATTAACATAATAATTTCAGCAATATTATTTTGTATAATGTACACTATTGTTGTGAACTGAAAAATCTTGAAGTGCTAACTGATTTGTATTACCAATAAACTGTGTTGATTAAAACTGAATGAATATATTGATTCATATTATATATTTGTCGCCGATTTACAATTTCAACCCCGATAACACTAAATTTTGGGGACCCATAGATCTCTGTTGGGACCCATAGATTTTTGAGCATGCGGGTCCCCGGGACCCATCACTTTTCAGAGGTAAAATAAACACTGCAATATGAAAAAAAATAAAAACTATCGGGCTCGTTCCTGACCTTCCGAAAGGCTCAAAGTGAACCCTAAATAGCTATAAAACACATATTCCTGATCACTAAAAACACATTCAGATAGTAATCAAATATGAAAAATTAGTAATAAGCTAAATAATATGTTATTAATGAAAGCACTTACTCATCATGGAGGGACTTGAGTGTCTGTAAGAAAGGTGTGTGAGTGGTGCGGCAGCACGAAATAATTTAAGTTATGGTAACTTAAAATGAACCTGAACACAAACATTTTTACAGCATTTTTTGACTGTTTTAGTTTTCATCAATTATTTTCTTTTACACTTTTAGCTGTACTCGGAACGTTATCACTTTCTACAGGTCCCCTTCAAAATGTTACAGATATACTGTATGTAAAAAGAGCTGTTGCACAACCAGTTGCCACATTTTCTCCTCTATAGACGCCAGCTTCTGTAGTTTGTCCTTTTTTTGCAGTTTTTTTGTGTTGCGACAGGAATAATACCTCCCTCGGAAATTATTTCAGAGAAGTGCTGCGTAAATTCTTCTGCAGTTTTGTGATTGGCACTTGCTGCTTCCTGATTGTACTCCGTGGTTTGGTCACTTACATAAACACCCCGCTTGCATTTTTCGATTTTTCTCTTGCTTCGTTGCAATTGTCATTATTCACGTTTTTTTCCTGAGACACTTGAACATTTTACTTTCAGGAACTCATGGCTAAGGTGACAAAAAGTCACAAAAAAGATGCTATAAAACTTGATTAAAAGGGACATGCTGCTGACTACAGCAAGCTAGGTGCGGGAGGTGAATGAACAAACTGACCGAGGTGATGGGGATGAGCAGTCTCGAGCTGTCTCTAGTGGTACACACTGGGACGGCTTGTGGCTGCGATTTTCCTTTGTTTAGCCAGCAAAATAAAAACAAAATCAAAAAACATAACTTTGTGTATCCAAATTCCCATGTTTAGAGCTGCTCGTATACAGGTACCATAGTAATGTAAATAATTGAACCTACTGTTAATTAGCTTTCAGTGTCCAATTATTGGCGTGGTTGCTGGCGTAGTGTCTGCCAGAAACGAGCGAAGAGGGTGCAGACTTTAAAGTGACCGCGGGGCAAGCGCTGTTGCGACAGATGGATGGGAGTTGCCTTAGTGCTCATGAAGGGAGCCCAGCCAACTCAGTGTCAGTCCATCCGCTAAGTTCCTGGCTGGCGCTCAACTCAGCGGGACGTCCCGTTTGGCGGCCAACATGCCGCGGTGTGACCTCCGCACCAACTCAATCGCTCGGTTTTCCGACATGACTGTCATCAATTAACCTTTCTTAACTGAGCAGTATCCTTGGGGAAATGCAAAAAAAGATCACAAGATGAATGACCTTACCTTACTGTTGACTAAAACTGGATCATAGCCCTGAAATTTCGGAGGATCTAATTCTAATTTCCTTGCAAAATTCCTGGCCTAAAATTACCCAAATTTAATTGAAATATTGGACTCATTTACGTACCATATTTTTTGGCCTATGAGGTTCAACTAAAAACCCCAAATTGGCCATACATTAAAAAGTGTGCGCCTTATAAACAGCGCTGGATATGATTGGAAATGCATACAGTATACGTGCGTTACATTGCTGTCCAAAATAGCAAAACATAGTATGCAACAAGAATTGAAACCAGGTCACACAGGTGAGTGTGCTGACTCTTAACCACTAGACCACCGGTGATACAAATGAGTAATGATAAGGAATTTAATTTGGAGAAAAAACTAATTTCGTCCTGAAAGATATAAATAAATACAAAGTCTGATTCAACATCAGATACACCAAAGAGTTGTTTCCCTTGTTGTGTTTTTTTGTGTTTAGTTATATCTTTCAGGAAGACTTTATATTTCTTCATTCTCCAACAATCATTTCTGGCACTGTGAGTAGAAATAATGTGATCATGAGATCCACTCAAATGCTTTTTCTGATGTCATTTGTATCCCTAGTGGTCTATTGGTTATATTTCTGTGCTCTCACTGCTCTGACTTCAATTCCCTTTGCAATCAATGTTTGGTGATTTTGGTCAGTGACTATTTTTGATGGATCCATCATCGAGCTAATGTTTACCCTGTGTATAAAATGTGCAACGGTAGCTCTTACTTTAATTTTAATTTCCATGTGCACTATAGTGCAGTGCATAGTTATACATTAAAAAATATATGACAAGAAACAATTTCATCGGGTGCACCTTATAGTGCCGAAAATACGTAATATTCATATTCAGATTCAGATACTTTATTGTCATTCTAGTACACGTGTATACAGAACGAAATGTCGATACATCTGACCCGCACAGTTTCCTTGAATGTACAGATATAAATAAAATGTTGTATTGAGTTGGAGTATTGAAGTACTAATAATATACTAAATAATTATGGCTATGTATAATATTATACAATAGTGCAAAGAGTGCAAGAATAATGTATATGTTTAAATAGTTGAGATCTTGACTCAGAACTTCAGGTAATGATTTTGATCAAGCTCTTGGAATGTTGCATTTAATCTAAATCAAGTTTATACCCTGTCTAAAGCGAAACTCATCTTCAACAGGCTTTAACCCTGTCTGCTAGGTCAAAGTAGCAAACCCACACTAAAAGAAGCCCAATGTTTTGTCACAACAGAAACGATATATTTTCAAGTCAATTCTCCTTATTTTAACTGAACATGTTAGAAAAGTCCCGATAGAATTCACTACTCCCTCCACTGAGAGCTGCGGAAGGGGATAATAAATGGCTTTTGTTACCATGACAACTCGGGCTGGACCTTGAGGTGCCTGCTTTTTGAGTCTGGAGTCAAAATGAAGCAAGAATGCCCCAAAAGCAGGTAAAGTGGTGCATTAAGATCCACTTTTTCAAGCTGCAAACTATTGTCCGCTCGCTCGTTTTACCAGGACAAATGGTGTTTGGCGGCAATGAATTAAAATCAACTCGCTTCACAGCAAGCAGCAGTTTGGCAGATGGTGAACAATTCTTCAAAAACGTGGTTTCAAGCTGTTTATTCAAAACAACCTCAACACTGCGTTTGAGCCAAGTCTGTTTAGCTTAAAAATTAAGGATACAAAATGTCACCCACAGAATAACATCATGGAGAGGCAATCGTAAATACAACACATCGAATAACAGTAAGAAGCATATTCATTATCCTGCCTAATATGACGGTCATTCAACAAGTAAGGTGTATTTTTAGGTATAAGGACTTCTAGTAATACAGAATGGAGCTACTCATTTTTTAAAATGAAATTAGATTATTTCTGCAATTGGAAAAAGATTCTTTGGGAGATTAGCAAGAACATGCTCCAGGATTTTTGGTTGATGAAGGGTATAAACCAGTTTACATTTGTACAACAATGTCAGCTACGAATGGTGCCACACATTTCTGCCTAAAACATGTCTACAAGTAAGCTAGGTTGTTAAAAGAAGTGAGCGATTAGATGAGATATCAGTCCAAAGTGTTTTTAACGCTGAGGAAAAATGGATGCTTGTGCACAGATGGGTAAAGGGTGTAACAGAGTTTGGAGACTACCTTACATTTAAAAAAAAATCGCTATCTGAAGTCTTTACATCTAAAATAATTCAATTTATTTTCTTGAATGACCCTTCAGGTATGCTCTGATCTTTTAGTCTGGGCACAGACAATGTCTCTTCAGAGTTTGTTCGCTGTCGTATATTATGCTAAATGTTAGTCTCATGTTTTCACTCTGATTAATTCTATCGATGTTTACAGAAGGTGTAGTTCTGTAGTTGTGACCTTGAACGATTCTTGCCAAGATATAATCCTTTGCAAACACTTGCTTCAGAACATTGAGTTGGTGGGATAGGGGTTGAGGAGGGATTGTCCCAAAGTACAAGGTTCTGTGTAAAGATATCATACCTGTCAATATTAGCCAATAAGGGGATCACCTTATTAATGATTGCATTTCCATTTATTAAGCAATAATAAACATAACAAACACAACAAGGCACCTCTTTACTTGCAGAAATACAGACTGGAATACCGCGACAATATTAGCAATCCACACCGAAGTTGTCGTCTGCTACCAGTGACCGAGACGATCCAAATTGGAGACGAAATGGGCAAAACGACACTGGTCCGACAAAAAAACAAGTTTGTTGTTAAATATTTGTTTTTTACCTGTAATAAAGTTCTTTACAGGGTACAAAATCCAAAATCATATTAAAAAATAATGAAATACAGATAATTCGTATAAATTGACAGGTATGAGGTAGCTGTATGATGTTGAGCTTAGGCATACGATCTTGTGTACGAGAGCAGTGGTGACTTGGGAGTCAAGATACACGAGGTCTTCTAAGACAATGATCCAAAGGATTTTCTTTGGTCAGCAAAATCTCAACTTACCACCAACTATATCAGCCATAGCCTTAGCGGGCATAACACAAAAAGTGAAAAAATGGGGGTTTCCACCTTAAGGCGCTTACTGATGCATGTTGGCGCCTCGACAGATTTAGGGTGATGGCACATTTGCCAATTTATGGTCTGTCCTCCCGAGTAGGCACTTTTATCACCTCGCTTTAATAGACTTTGGTGTGGCAGCTGTGAATGCAAAGCCACTTTATCCGCTATGCCCGTCTGTGCCGTCACTCTGCATTCATCTTTGTTTGGAGGTGAAAACCTGTTTGAAAGAAAATTAATTCATTGCAGGGCAGACACAGCCAGGCACAAGTAGGCTTTACGATAAGAAAATGTGAGCACATCATTCTTTGCCACGTCTCATCCAAGCTCATTCGCCTTTGGGGGGCATTGTTTGCCAGTCTCCCCTGGAGATATCTACATAAAATATGCTAATGAAATTAAAAGGGGAAGTGTTAGGGTTGATGCCGCCTGGCTAGGAATCTCTAATGACTAACTGCCATCCCTGGAAAGAGGCTGATTTATTTGGGGGAACGTCGGGCTGCAGTGGAGAGTGATTAATTCCTCCCGGAATCCGCCATTTAAGTGAACATGACAGGGTGGCAGGGATAGAAGAGTCAGCCCCAAACACGGACACATGATGAATACATTCGGGTCGCTTTAATGAGCAAGCGGAAGAAGCGGCAGGCGCAGCAACATTGTGCGAATGCTTTGTTGGAGTAATAGGCAAGGGTTAGTTATTCTGAAAAGAATAGAATAGGGAGGCACATTTAATAAGCTCCCCAGTCGATGGTGGGAGGAGGGGAGAGGGGTATCAAACTGTCTTGTAAATAAGATGAGGCACTTAGGACAAATGAATGCTTGTTTCTTTGATGCATCATGAGTTTGATATAGCGGAAACAGACGGAAAAACAAGCAGAAGTGCTGATAATAACCTAAGTGGACTTAAACGAGACTAAAAACTTTTATTATTTCTCTCTTCCAGCGAAATGTAAAAACTCCTGAAGAAGGACGACACGTTATCTGGCTTTCACCCCACGACACGCATTTGGAGGTTTGGCGGAGGCCTGTTTTTCTTGGAGCCCAGTTGGGATAGAAAGGCACAAAAGATGGACTTAAGGCTGCTTTGCTAAACCTCGCGACCCTCTGAAAGTCATGTCACAGTTCTTAGCCCTCGGGCTACTCATGCTCATCGTTTCGAGTCCAAAGACGGACGCAGGAAAGATTCTGAATATCTTTCAGTCGGAGCGGCGAGAGTGGCCGCTCAACCACCTCACTGTGCACCATTCTACCGGGGCCCTCTACATCGGCGCTGTCAATCGGATATACAAACTGTCGGATAACCTCACGCTACTGGTGTCCCATGCCACAGGGCCAGAATATGACAACAAAGCTTGCTATCCTCCACTTATTGTGCAGCCCTGCTCGGAGCCCCTCGCCTCCACCGACAACGTGAACAAGTTGCTGCTCATCGACTACTCCCACAACAGACTCCTGGCATGCGGCAGCCTCTACCAGGGTGTCTGCAAGCTCATGAGGCTTAATGACTTATTCATCCTAGGGGAGCCCACCCACAAGAAAGAACACTACTTGTCCAGTGACACACAAACGGGGACCATGTTTGGGGTGGTGGTGCCCTCAATAGCTCAGGATGCCACACTGTACATCGGCACCGCAGTTGGAGGTAAACAGGACTACTTTCCGACTATCTCCAGCCGCAAGCTGCCTCGTGACTCTGAATCCTCTGCCATGCTGGATTATGAGCTTCATACCGACTTTGTCTCGTCGCTCATCAAAATACCCTCAGACACCCTAGCTCTCGTCCCACATTTCGACATTTACTACATCTATGGCTTTGATAGCGGCCATTTTGTCTACTTCATGACCGTCCAGCCAGAGACGCCAGAAAATGGGATGCCATCGGGCGGATCCCCTGGTGACCTTTTCTACACCTCCCGCATCATCCGTCTCTGTAAAGGCGACAAGAAGTTTCACTCGTATGTATCGCTTCCTGTGGGTTGCGTCCACCGAGGGGAGGAGTACCGTCTGCTGCAAGACGCCTACCTCTCCAAGGCTGGCAGGGTTTTGGCCAAGACCTTAAACATCGACGCCCAGGACGATGTTCTTTTCGCAGTGTTTTCCAAGGGCCAGAAGCAGTATCACGACCCGTCCGATCATTCTGCGTTGTGCGTTTTTACCATCCAGGACATCAACACGCGAATCAAGGAAAGGTTGCAGTCTTGCTACCAGGGCGAGGGACACCTGGAGCTGCACTGGCTCCTGGGAAAAGATGTGCAGTGTACCAAAGCGGTAGGTAGACGGCTTTAATAGTCATATAAATCAAGTTACATTGTTATATCTTGAAAGTAAAAACTCGTTGATTGTTTAGCTTTAGCCTCAGGTGCATAAAGTCCAGGCGAGCTTGTTTACCTGCCAGTTGACTGGCTCAAGCAAAATTGGCATAGTTTTAACTTTCTAGACCTGTATTTGACACATTTTCAGTAATAGACAATAGGACTGTTACCAACTTTGAGAGTTCAACATACATATAAAATACTTAATCAACCATGTTGTCGAACACAACAGTAGGACTCTTAATTCTAATAGTAGAAAGGGCTTGAAGGAGATTATGCAGTGTTAATCAAACTTTGCAGGAAGCTCCGAATATTTTTTCACTCCCCCTTTGCCGTCGCTCCACTCGTGTCCCTGTCAGCGGAGCTTGAAACCTCTCGAGGGTTCTTCATCCCGAAGAGAAAGGTGCATTTCTCGCACATGTACGTGACTACGCCTTCATAAAAGCCACAATTATGCATAAAGGGACTTTTACTGAAATGAGCTAAAAGCAATGATGAAAACAATCATATCCCTGCTGTAACAACATAATAGACTCATCATTATTCTTGCTGTGCCATTAACCTACGGGTTTAGGTCAAACATAATGGCTCGGTCGTGACTACTGATTACATATTATATTTTCTGTAAAAAGAGTTACAATCAAATCTAATGACATGCTTTGTGAGAAGTGATATTAAAGCCTGATACCAGCATTTCTTTCTTACCTAGTATAATAGTAAAATATTTGTCAAAGACATTACATACTTTTGAGCAATATAGTGTGTTAAATGTCCATATGAAAGTATTCATTGAGAATTTATGGCGTTTTGACCTTATTTTTATCATGTTACCATCCTAATAATTTGCTGATGATAGTTGGGCCTGATGATGACTATTCAAATGATACCACAGTGAATTTTTTCTCCCATTGGCAGAACATTTTTTCCATTTCCCTATCTTATGATACCTATATGTATTTTCTATCGAAAATAGCAATAAACATCCTTCAACTAATAAAAAGTATCTCATAGAATGAAAGGGCGACACAGCGGCTGAGTGATTAGCACGTGCGCGGCACAGTTCTAAGTTAATGGGATCAAATCCAGCTACCAGCCCTCCTCAGCAGAGTTTGCATGCTCTCCTCGTGCTTGCGTGGGTTTCCTCCGGGCACTCAGTTTTCCTCCCACATTCCAAAAACATGCATGTCGTGTGAATTGGCCGGTCCAAATGGTCCCTAGGTGTGAATGAGCGAATTAGTTTTCTGTGTCTGTATGCCCTTTGACTGGCTGGCAACGAGTTCAGGGTGTCCCCTGCCCACTGCCCGAAGATAGCTGTGTTGGGCTCCAACACCCCCGCTACCCAAATGAGTATAAGCGGTGCAGATAATGGATGGATGTATAATAGGTAGAAGAACATTTGGCATATTTTAAAGAACATTTTCAACTAAGATAAAAATGCATTATCCAAGGAAACAAATGTATATATTTTTAAAATGAGAAATTATATAAACCTATAAAATTGATAAACACTTCTAGCAATGTGCTAATACTTTTTTTATTGTAGCATATACTGCAAAAAAAATATATATATATTTTCTATTAAACAAAACGAAAAACAGAATGAAAAAGAATTAACAGAGAAAATCTCTTGGGTGCATATTTGCAATATGACACAGAAGTCTATGGAAAATATTGATTATTATTGTGACAACTGGGGGTTCTGTATTGGGGACCCATTTTTCACACTTAAAAGATTAAACGATGTGTAGAAATAATCCAAACTAATGTAAACCGTTTTATTGCAGCTTTGGGCCAAAGTGCTTTGAGAAAGCAACAATAAGTTTTATGTTACTTTAAACATAATTTCTGAGGTTAGCATGTATGTTTTACAGTTATACAAAAGCATAATATGAATTCTAAAAAGAACAACATGTCTGCAACTTCATTTCGGCATTTTGGTTATTTTCGTTTCAAATTGCAATGCCTGGCATAATGGCAGGAACAAAAATCAACAAAAAACAAACAACAATTTAAACTAGAATTACTGAATCCATTATAGTGCAGATTTAATATTGTCTGATGTGTTATTCTTCTGGAATAACTGGATGAGAAATGCTCTTAAAATTTGCATAATGGTAACAGATGGAGGGTCACATTTTGCACAAATGCTTTAGATGCGAAAGTGCTTTCAAAATGAATCTATATAGTGGCCCTAATTGATATTAAATTCTAATGGATAGGCAGTTTGTGTGCACATGATGCCGGTGGACAAATACATCACTCCTCTTTCTCAGTCCTCCGGGAAGTTGTTGGCGGGTAATGTCCACATTTCAGTGAAATACAGACAATATACTTTAATGATGGGTTCAAGTGATCAGTTCTAACGCTCGTTTTTAGAGTACATCACATCCCTCGCCTTATTGCTTTTGCCTTGTTGTTGACTTCTTTTATTATTACATTTAAAACATATGATTCAAGCTGTTTACTGTCACAATGAGATTATTTTTATGCTGTGCAACCATATTTATTTAGGAAAGTTTGCTTAACTTGATACTAAACCAAAATTCAAATGGACATTGACAGTGAGCAACAGTTAATACATTATACGGACACATAACAATTCTCATATTCATTGTTTTCTATTTAAAGCTTGTGTAGTGTACCTGCTAAGTGTAGAAAAAGTAAAAGGATTATCATTATTAAGTACAAATATGAGAGAATTTTTTTCCAAAAAGAGCATTCATATCCAACAAAATTGTCGCTGTCATGTCCAAGATTAGTTTTTGTTAGGGGGGTTAAAAACACTATTCAGTGCTACCAAGTACTTCGAAACTTCTGTAGTTTACTACCCCAGTTTATAGAAAATTACAAAATATGCATTTTTTTCTAATAACTATGAAAATCAAAAATTGAATTAACAATGCTGATTAGTGCCACCTGCTGGACACTTGTAGTAACAGCAGGTTTGATGTGCCACTTCGGATGTAAAAATGCATACCTGTCAACCTGTACGGTTTTGCAGTACAAAGTACGTTTTTTTATGCATTTTAAGACGAGTACGATGTACAAGGAAATCTGTACGGAAAAACGCAAATTTGTCAATGATGGGTACCATCCAGTATACACCAATTATCGCAAAACGGCAAATCAATCAAGTCAAAGGAGTTCGCCGCGGAAGCCTCTATCTCGGTATCGTTTTTTTCATTGCAAACGAAGCGAGCGGTTTGATGCTACTGTGCGCATGCGTCTGCTGCCTTGGGATTTCCCGTCATGCAACATTCCGAAAAAAATAAAAATATGGTGTACGATTATTTTGGATTTTTTACGGGAAAATACGACAGTTTTGCATGGAGCCGTGGAGGTTGACAGGTATGAAAATGTCACTCTTAAATGCTCTCATAAAAACAATTTCAAAATCTAAAAATGTTTCTTATTAATTCTTAAAATGTTTAGCCGCTTTGACCATTATTCCTACTAAAAAGGAATTTTGCCTTTTGTTTCCACAAAAGCAACAATAATTTTAATATTAAGATAGAAAATACCATTCAAATAATAAACAAATAAAAACATATTTTCACAGCTAGTTATTTTTTTTCAAATGAGAGTTAAGATGTTTCCTCAATGTTGCATGTATCCAATGGCAATTATACCTTTGATTTCACGTTTCTTATTATTAAATGACCAAGAGAATGCAGCCAATACTGAAATCAGCTAGCATTGCAAGTACCAATACCCTAAAAAAAAGCAGGTACTCGTCCATCCTGTAAATGTACTGTATCTTTATTATGTCTGTAAGACTGCATTGTATTCCTTCCTAGTACAGGGATCCCTCAATTTTTGCTCTAAATGGGGACCACAAGCCCCAGCGAAAAGTGAAAATCCAGTAGTGTCACACACAGCTCCAGGTTATCCGTATCATAGGTAATGGATCTGGCGTTGCTGAAATCCAGGCTCCACGGGGTAGATTGAGATGGTTGCAATTTAGCTAAAATAAGCTAGTCTGGACCTGCAGCACCACTCTTGCCTTCTCCTCGATGCCGACTCAATCTTCTCTCGAACCCAAACTCGCTGGTGATTAGCAGTTCTTCGCGCTCTTCTGACTTTCCTCAGAGTCTGATTTAATTGATCAATCTCTTTTCAACATAATAAGCTGCTAAAAGCTAACGGTCACTATGCTTTCCAGTTTTTTTCTGGTGGCTGCGCCCGCCTGCTCTTTGACAGCATACACCAGGCTGTCACAGTCACGCATACAGGCAGCTACACCATCCCAACACAGAGCATCCGCTCTAATCTGTCCCCTCTGTCTGCTGTCTATCAGAACACGATGCACAATGATATCAATGAAATTAATGACAGTTTAATTTAATTTAAAATTTGTGAATGAGTGAACCAGTGATAACCGAAGTGGGAAAGTAGCAAGGGTGTCTGTAGTAGTAGTAAGATCAGGCCTAAAAAAAAAAAAAAAAAAATCAAGCCCGACCAAAACAAAGGTTTTAAAGTCCGGCTCAGCTCGAGCCAAATCAATGAACTTGATTTACAAGACTGAGTCTGAAGCAAACCCAAAATGTCATATTTTATTTGTGAGGACTTGGGAGGAGGAGAGGTGTTTCATAATAACAAATTCTGCCTGTCTTTAGTAATGAAATCTAAGTTAAACAATACTGTATACAAATGTACATATTTTATATTTGTGTGTCAAAAGAGGTTACATCAGCCGACAATTTTAGATACTTGATAGGATTTGAAGGGAATATTTTAAGGCCGTCTGTCATTTTGTCGGCTTGAATATTGGCCCATAAACTACTTTAAGTGAGAAGAAGGCAGTAAAACAAAGAAGAACAATGAATGTCATCAAATGCATTTTTTTAAATTGTGGTTTACTATGCTCACACCATCTCGGCATACATTTTTATTGTCACAAACCAGGGCAGGAAACAGAAATGAAAACCCAATAGCGTAACGTACTCAGTTTATTAGGGAGAGGAGGAATGCGCGCACACTCGATCCGGGGATCGATGGTCGTGGGAGTGGATTGAAATCCAAACAAAAGAGTGTTAAAAATCAACCAGATCAGGCCAAAAATGAAAAAGGATCAAACACAGGCAAATTCACAGAACTAGGCATTTCACACATAGTTTAACGGGAGCTTTCACAGAAGTTTCACAGAAGCTCTGACAACTAAAGGCTCAAAGGACCGCATTTAAGTACTCCCAAGGAGCAATATGTCAATGCGTTTCAGCCAGTGTCCATGGGCGGGGCCAATTGGGCGCCGTGGCAATCGTGACGGAACCTGGCGCCACCCGGCTGGGAACCGTGACATTTATAAAGATACTTATTGTAAAAAAAGGCAGCGAGCGGAAAGCCCAGCCCCACCCGGGCATAATGATTGACATTTTAGGCCCGACCCAGGCCAAAACTCGGGTCGGATCGGACACAAGATCTTATGTCTGCACTGTAGTAAAGGCTGGCACATCAGATGCATTGTCATTCATTTCAATAGGAAATGATCATTTGATACTGGTACGCTTATAAAATGAATTCAATTTGAATCCGTAGGCGCCAATATAATTGAAAACATGTCAACAACCGAAAGCTATGAGAGCAAATTAGGAAATAAAGCCGGGGGCAACTTAAGGTTTTGAGTTGCGTGTAAAGCAGAAGAAACAAACGCGACCGCTTTGCTCGCAGCACTCTTTGATGCTTTATCAAGCGTCGAGACATCTCTGGCGCCGCTTATTTGTGTGATGTGGCATCAAGTGATCAACAATCACAGGGAACAGGTGCAAAACGCCCGGCACGCCTTGCCATCATACCGAATTTGCCGCCGCTCGCAGTCGATAAGAAAGCGTTTGAAGTTCCTGCTTTTAAACCCGGTAAAAAAAGAAAAAAATGTTGCGCTTAACACGAAGGAGTTCGTTCTTTATTCACACGCGTCACCGCTGATTTTTCTTCCCTTTTCCGGTTCACAATTACGCTCGTCTCCCTCGCACACATCTGTCATACCCAATCCGCTGTCCTTTCAATCTTCCGTGGACTTATATTATCTTCTCCATGCACTAAAAAGTGGCTTCTTTAATTATTTCACATGTATTCTCTCCTGGTTTTCCAGCCTGTCCCTATTGATGACCACTTCTGTGGGCTGGACATTAATCAGCCTCTTGGGGGCTCCCAGCTAGTGGCCGGACGCACAGTTTACTTGGAGGGCCGCGAGAGGCTGACTTCGGTCATCTCCTACACCTACAACGGACACAGCGTGGTGTTCTTGGGTACCAGGAATGGGCGACTTAAGAAGGTAAGTGAATTTATAGATTCATTTTTAAATTGAGTTTTCAAGTTAATCATGTGCAGAGTTGTGACTAAATCCTGGAACTCAATCACTTTTCCATTACTATTATTCTACTATTAACCTATACTTTTTGTTGACAATATCTCTGTGTTATTTGTAATTGCAACATCCTTTGCTGTCTGGTAATCCTGAAAGGGGGATACCACCTTCTCAAGGTTTCTTCATTTTCCTCATGTTAAGGTTTTTGAGTTTAGTCGAAAAGTATAACTTACCTCAATTGAAAAACATTGGTTCAATGGGAATAAAACCAAGGTTGAAACAGTGACAGCACGAAATCCTAACCACTGGACTACCAGTGATACAGATGACTTATGAAAAGGCATTGGACTTTACGTCAGTACCACGCTACTTCTGAGGTACCTTTCATCTCTGGCACAGAGTAAAAATAGTGTGATGATATCAAATCTGATGCATTTCCTTATGTCCAGCGGTTAATATTCAGCACGCTCACTCCTGCATTTTGGGTTCGATTCCTATTGTATCCAACCGCAAAGTCCGAGCTAAGAAAAACTGAAATAAAATTTGTAATTTGCAATCGAAAATTAGGGTTGCGCATTAAACTCAAGTACGTAAATAAATATGGTAGGAATGATTGTAGATTTTTTCATTTATAACCTTTTCATTATATAAATCAGTTATTTAGTTGTAATCTATTAACGTTGATGTAATTATTTGACTTCTTGGTATATCCCTTTATTCAGTTGTCATTCAATGTTTGAGTGGTGTTTTATTTTGTTGTTAGAAGACTGCCTTCTACGTTATCAGTACTTGCCAGAACCAGTTTAGAAAAAGGGCTGTGTGCAGTCGGGAATTTCTGTTACCTCTCAGTTTTAGGTTTTGTTTTTGTTATGGCCCACCCTCCTTGTATAAAAGTGATTCTCAACCCTTGTTGTCTTTGTTGTGAGAACCGAAACACCCTGTGAACTCAAGTGTCAACACTGATGATGTGTCTTAAAGTGCACCCATAGTTTGAACTCTTTGTTCTTGTGAATCACACAGGCTTGTTCTGTAAGGTGAACCCTTGATTATCATATAAAAAAACTCCGTTAAGTAGAAACCTTTATTTGTTTACAATTATTTTACAACTAAATACTCCATAATAAACAAAAAACAAACTTTTATAACAGGCTGAATCATTTCTTTAACAAATAAAAGTACTGCATACTGTACCTATAACAATTTATCCGTTTTTTCAGAACACAATGCGTGATAAAATCCATGAAGCAGCAAGACCATAAACGATTACACTTATTTTATATATTCGGAATAAATATCTCATCGGAACAGCACTACTCCAGGGCATGTTTTACCTGTTTCACAACCCAGATATTGAGTGAACACGTAACGGAAGAAAAATGCTATCCTATTCATTATAAATGTAACTATTAAGCTATGTTTGAACCTTAAAAAATGATTGCCCCCTCTTCTCATATTTTTCATCTGTCTATCTCAAAAGAAACCTAATCAAAGCAATTTAAAAATGTCTTTATAGTCATAGTGACAGCTGGGAAATGGAATGTGTCCCTTCCAACCGGTGATGGCTCTTCTTGAGCCCCACAGACATAATATGACCCCTTTTTTGGACGGAGCGTACATGAAGCTGATTAAGGCCATTGTCCATCACATGTCATTTGAAAAACGACGGATATCGCAATTCTAACGCCCCGGGCTGCACGCTTTCATCCAACTGGATGAGCTGACTGGCACCTCGCCGGCTCGGCTTCCCGAGCAAGCAGCTGACTGAGGAAATGTGGGAGACGACTATTGTGACATTAGCCCGAGGAAGGAATAGGGGGAATCTGTGGGGGGGGCTCAGTCTTTTGGAAGCAGAGGTCTGTCTGATACTCGACACACATGCCGACTGGTTGATAGAAGAAGACAAGCTGGACTGGAACAGAAAAGCGGAATAGTAAAAAAGACAAACAAGAAAAGACAGTGGCGGATAAAAACAAGTGCAGATGGGCAGTGACTGGAAGAAGATGAACAAATGAGTCAACCGTAACTAATGTACAAGATTTTGTGTTTTTGTTTTGAAAACACGATTCCTTTGTTTTGAGTATTGCAGCTTTTACAAAGTCGGACTCACACAAAGGTGGTAAATCGTTACACTAAATGTGATTCAAATGTTTGACTCAGCAGAAGCTAAGTACACACCTGCAAAGTATGCTTCACTTTCTCAGCATTTTACGTATTCATAATACTCTCCATATGTCATTATTCCCTCCACAGTTTGACATCCTCAAAAAGAAGTGTACAAATGGAAAGACTGCTGAGTCGATGACAAATTTTCCATTAAAATAAATCAAACCAATGACGGATACCACAGAGATGTCCAAACCATTTCCTTTTGGGCGTGGGGGGCACAAAAAAAAAAATACTGTACTGAGTAAATGAACACTTTAATTTTTAATTTTTTTTTACTCAAAAATAAGGAAGTCCATGTTTTTCATTCAATTTTTTAATAAACAGCATCCCGAATAGCTCTCCATTGACCCTTTGCACACTTGTGACCTAACCACGTGACGACACCATGACGGTCGGTAGTAAACCGTAGTAAACAGTGGATGGGGCTAGTAAACAGTCGACAACAACCACAAAAAAGTTATACTATTCAACATTATTGGCAATGACTAGTCAAACGAATATTGTCTCGCTGTCAGATGAGGTGGCTCACCTTGTCGGAAAGCACAAATGGCACTATTTAGAGAAACTGAGGATAGCATTAGTAATATTATATTTAGAGGTCAAAATATAATGGAAGCTAGAGCTCTTGTTGGTGATAGAAAGGAGTCGAGAGATGTTGTGAAAGGATAGTGGGATTTTGGACGCGTTCTTAAGGATGGGCTGGGCACCCGTATGATGCGGCAGGGGTAAACCAGTGAAAGCTGTCGGGCCCTGCTGTTGAACAAAAGAGTGTGTCGTGTCACCCTGAGTGACATGGCCGCTTTCTGGGGTCCCATTTCATCTGGAGGGACGAAAGCATGACCAACTTGGGTGCCGAGGTGCCTAACTTGTTTGGGTTTTTTGTCCAATTGGGTTAGCCATGGTCCAAAAATGTTTGCTATTTATTTCCCTTTTATTTTCTTTGTTATTGTATGTGTGTGTCTTGCTGTCGGTCACCCCTCTTGAGGGATATGACCAAGGTAGATAGATAGATAGATAGATAGATAGATAGCCATACAGTCTTCCTCCTGACAAATTTACATATCTAAATAAATTGTCCAGTCTGCCTGACATCAGTACAAATCTATTCTAAATAGAGTATACCTATACACCGATGCTGATCTAAATCTCATAAAAGCCTGGATGCTTACCAGTTGTTCGTATTACTAAAACGACTTCGTATTTAAATTTTGGGGAAATGTAATAGAACACTAAAGCATGGGGTATTTGCACTTTGTATACAAATCACTTCTGAGCATGTTGAAAATATTTACTTTGCGCAATGACGTTTTATTTTCTGAACGTTCACCTCCCATTTTATCTATTTATAATTTGGCAGTTCATTTCTGCATACTAAGCTTTATCTTCGAGCACACCAGTTTCCGAAACATGAGATATTCTGAAGATTACTTTTTTTAAATCACTGGTCAATCACAATTAAAGCAGCTTGTTTACATAGTAAGTAATGGCAACAGTAAGGCATTAACATAGCTACTTTGAACTAGTTAATTGTTATATTATAGTGTATTTGATGGGACTCATACCGACTTAACATAAAAGTGCTCGGAAATACATTAAAAGTATGTTGTAGAAAATGCTCGCTGCAAATCCTGGGAAAATTTGAGGTAGCGAGTTTGATTTGCAGATAAACATCGCCGTCTTTTGTCTTCATCAAAACAAATACAATACAATTCCAAATTGTGTCCAGAAACATGCTGGTTGGCACATCCCAACTCACAGCGATAGATCACCTTTGTAAAAAGTTGTGTTTATATTTGTCTGTTGTCGTTAGTGATGTTTGTTTTAACTCAACTGCTATCTGCTAGGGTGCCTCTGCCGTCCATCATGGTTCTCATTCTGCCAGAGAAGGCAACGTGACGCCACGGGCAAAGGGCCATTAAGTTCATTATTTGAATTTTAAGAATTACAATTGTCCTTATTGTCATTGACTTTAACACAGTAAACATTGTCTACAACAAGATAAAACGTGGCACCCAAGGACAAATATGTAATAAAGACTTAAAAGAGAAAAATCTGAAAAAATGTATGTCAGGATAAATAAGTAAAATATTTACAAGGTAGTACTTGGAGACAGACCCAAGTTGTACAAGAACAATAATATCACAAAAATTGTTCAATGTCATCTAGCAGGAACATAACTCCATAATCGGTAATGATCACCCATATTTCTATAAATAGACAAGATACATTTTTTCGCAGTCTTGTGTCGTTGGTGATGTTCCTGAGGAAGGAACTGTCTCTGGGCCTGTTAGTCCTTGTTTTAAGAGACCTGTAGCGTTTAACATAGGGCATCAGGTTAGAGATGTGGTGTAGAGAGGCGTCCTTTGTAATGTTTTTGACTCTGCAGCCGTATCAAGTCAGCAATATCCTCCAGTCTGGGTAGAGAGCAGGCGATAATATTTTGGGATGTGTTGATGACTCTTTGTGAGGTGTAATTTAAAGTACATGCTGCAGAGTGTGAAAATAGGTGAGTGGGCCGCAATTGCACCCCAGACAATAATTTGGACACAATTTTTGCGCTATGTACCGAGGATTGTCCTCAACGCAGGACATCTATTCTAATCATTGTCTCTAAAGCCCGTTTTGCCAGTCTGGTATCATTGAATACATCAAACCATTTAAATTAAGTCCTTTTGAAAAATGACATTATGGCCAACAACAGTGCAGTACCTCGTCACAAACAACGTTTATGACTTTTCAGATGATTTATTGTAAGGACAAGTCCACCTCAAGTTAAACAGCACCCAACTAGCTAGCATGAGGCAAGAGCATTGCATGCCTGCATATGCAAACGCTCAACTCAGTAATATGTTACATACTAATTGTACTAACAAGTTTCATGATAAGTGTGAACATTCCGCCATTTTGAAAAAGAAAATCGAAAAATTGTGATATTTAATGGGAAAGAACGTTAAAGGTGCTGTCCGGAATCGGAAAATGTTCTATTCGCTGAGAACATCCTCAGTTAAGGTTCCTTCTGGGACGCATGCAAGCAAATGCTTATCTAAAATGCACTCGAATAAACTCTTCTTTTTTCATCTTAATTTTAAACTTTTTAAGGGGGATTCCCACTTGCGAGGCCCCTTCTCAAGGTTTCTTATTTTCATCTTCTTATTTTCAGGTTTTTTAGTTTTTCTTGCTCGCATTTTGGTTTTAGATCAGGGAATGGTGTAAGTGTAACCTGTGCAGTCCTTTGAGACATTTTGGGATTAAGGGTTATACAAATAAATGTGACTTGACATTTTTTGGGGGGATCCGGTTGGCATTTGGACTGTATTTGAATCAGGCCTTTTCTTACTTTTGACATTTTCATGCTCCACCTGCAAAAAAATTATAACAAGCATGAAATCACTCTCCACTCCGCTTCCCACATTCCTGATTCCTAATGTGTTGCGCGTCCGGAACAGTTCGCATTAAAGTAAGATAACAGCAGACAGGCACAATAGAAAAAAAAGGCTCTTTGAACTCAGTTGGTATTGTTAACACATACTTAAAGTGGGGTGCGTTTGAGGTGTCCCAAAATGTTTTAAAATGAATATTTGATCTGTTAGATATGTGTTAACAATGCCCAAGGATTTTCTTTCATTCTAGGATGAAAATGTTAAAATAAGAAAATATTTTGTTTCAAATACTGTCCAAATGCCAACCCAAATCCCCAAAAAGAAGAAAAAAGATGAGTTTATTCCGTGCGTGTCAAAACATTGTACATGGTTGCACGCGCAACCAAAGGAGCTTGACAGAGGTTGCAATGATGATTTCTGCCAGAATTTCGCGTCAGCAAGTAGAATATTTAAAGTTACGGACACAACCTTTAATAAAGAAAATATTCAACTTTTTAAGGACACATCAAAGGACACATCCCACCTTTAACACTGAATAATTATATACATTTGATACTGCATACAATGTGATGACAATTTTGAAAAATGACTGACGGTTAGTATGTGAATGACGTGTAAAGGGTTTGTTTTGTTTGATTTCACCTTTGTCCGGCAGGCGCCCCAGAGATCCAACTAGTGGTATACAATCCCTTTAAGAGTCAATGTATTTGAAATAATGTCTTCGGTTTTATTGTAAAAAAGAAGAACAATTTCAGGATTGCAACAGCAGAAATGGATAGACATAAAAAGCCTCGAGGCACTCAAGATATTCAGCCAGCCACTTCCCTTTTCTTTGTCTTTTAAAAGCATTCTCCCAAGTGGGTGTGCATGCGTGTGTGTATTTCATTTTTAGTGCTCAGATGTGTGAGTCTATGCAGACCCAAAGTGTCTTATTACATTCGTGATATGGACGACCGGGATTCAGACACCCAGGAGCCTGTGCAGAACATAGGAGAAAGAGGGGTGGGGGCTCCAGGGGTGTTCGGGGTCACCTCCTCAGTCTCAATCCGCCAAACAGGCAAAGTGGAAATGGGCCGTGACAATAAAACCCATGGCTGTCGCGGTAGGGTCGGCTTAAAGGTCGAGCCTTTTACGGGGTGGGTGTAGAGAGTTCGAAGGTCACGGGGATTAAGCGACAACGGCTCGGTGAAAAGCATATGGATGTATCTGTCACCGCCTCGGCACCAGGTCGGTGCTATCGTTTGTGGAACAGGACGTTTCTGTCATCGGTGCTGCAGTTGCTGCCTGCTTAGGGGTTTGTGTAGCACATATACTGTTAGGCAGAGGGAAGGAAACCTACAGGACTCAAATCAGTTCTAATGATTGGTAAATCAATGAAAGAAACAGAGGAGAGATTAATTTGGACAAAAGCAGGCAATTAAATAAACAATGGGTTAGTCAATAAACAACATTTAGCATAAAACAAAGTAAAAAAACACTCTTATTAGGTTTAAGGTGTTAGATGAGAAATTCCAAAGAACTCTTAACTCTGTTGCAAACTATGTTTACTATTTTAGTTTAATGACTGATCATCTGCTCTAAATTCAGTTGATAACCATTTATTCTTCTCAAAATTTACTTTTATGCGCACCAATAGGATTTTTGCATCAACCGAAATCAGTTTTCGTCAAGTCAAGTTAAGTCACCTCCACCTGCAAAAAAAAAAAAAAAAAAAAAAAAAAAAAAATATATATATATATAAATATATATATATATATATATATATATATATATATATATACCACAGCCATATCCCCCTAGTGGGAGGTGGCTAGAGTCATTTCTGACTCTTTTTGGGAGATTGATTCAGAGGAGGGGATTCCCAGCCCCCTCGCTCAACCCAACTGAGGCGTTGGGAGTCATTAGGTGACCAAACCCCCCAATTCCAACCCCTAATCCTGAACGCCAAGCAGGAAGCAACGGGTACCAATGTTTAAGTCTTAGGTATGACTCGGAGATAAGATGGTACACAAGCAAGTGGAGGAGCAAAAGTTGGTCGTGTACCGCAACCAAGAAGAACACGACGTTTCAGAAGTTCAGCTTGAAAAAATTTATGACAAGCATGAAATCACTCTCCTCTCTGCTTGGTTTGAGTGGTTTTTGTCACTCAAAAGTCACAAACTTCAAGTTTCAATGAAAATTCAAATGAATGGCAGAAAGAGTCATCGAATTAAAACACACAATTCCGATGTTCTCCACATTCAGGGGATCCCAAATCCATGGGTATGTGCTATGAGCACATGTTGATTCTCAAAGTTCAGCAGTCAACAGTCAAGAGTGAAGGAATAATCCAATTCCTACAGCAACTTTGATACTGATCTCTATTATGAATCAGATCTTTGGTGGATTCCTGGTCTGGGTAGCTCTTCACTCGGATCACTTGTCCAAAAAATCGAGGAATCACAGCGTCACTGGGTGGAGTCAAAACAGAATAAAGGCGAGATTTGATGTTTCGAGTAATGTCTAATAAAATTGCTATTGATAAACGCGGATCGTGTCTGTTGGCTATGCTGGCGTGCGTGTTCTGCCAGCATCAAACAACGATAAAAGACACACTATTGGGTCTTACTATCATGTCTATGATTTTTTTTTTTAAGAAAACTTTATTGAAACAGGGACAACAAATCATTGTTCGGTAACTAAGATATTTATTGTTATTTGATTATTTAGTTCTACAATCAATAAAGTACTACAAAGTGTTTCCTATAACATTTAAGATGTTTTATCTACATGTCGAATTATCCTTTATTTTTTTGTAACTCGCTTTTTAACGGGGGCTACACTTGCTCTTGTGGGAAAAGAAAATGGATTTGATACTTTTTCCTTAATGAAATAAACAGGAATCAAAATAACAAGATAAAGTAGCCGAAAAGGCAAAATTTGGTTAGAATGCAAAACCATTGATAGCAGTGTTGCTAAAACTTGTGAACAAAATGTAGTGAAATCCTTTGGGACCGCGCCAAAGATTACTTTAGTGATTTATTTGAACACTAATGATGATTTACAACAACTGCTTGAGCCGGCAAAAACACCGGAGGGAAAAAGCAAGTCGCCCGGATGTTTCTGCTGGTGGTGGCACTTTTTTCTTTTCCTTTTTTTATGCTGAATCTTAGCTGAGTGACAAAGTGCACATGTATCTGTTGTAGCATTGCTTGCGGAAATTTTATTCAGGAAAAAGTCAATTTCTGTGGCATTTTATACACGCACACTCACAAACATTCATCTGTTTTTATTTAACATTAATAAAGATAGACTTAAGGGGACATTTTTTTAATTATTTATGCATTGATATGTATTTTAATAAAAAGCTTACATACATATACCATACTCACCAACTAGTTTTATGTGTTAGACTACTGTTACCTTAAAAATGCCTACCAATTTATAAAGAAAAAAATCTAGATTTTATTCCAAACTTGAACAACAAAAAATCTTTGTGTGTGAATAAACTGTTCCAATGATCACATTTGATTTGCATTTTGGTAAGTTTCAAAAAAGCGCATGTTTTTTTTTTGTTTTTGTTTTTTTATATTTTTGAGACGGTTTGTGTTTCACGTTAATGTCAAAAGGTTGGCGTGTATGCATTATTTATCATGTAAACATGCATTTTTAATATACTCATTTGTAATTTTTTTAAAATGAATTTTACATAACATGAGATTCACCTAATGGGAGCTGACACAAATGTCAGCCATCTTGCTGGTACGGTTTGCCAAAACAAATAACCCTGTAAGAGGCTAGGAAAATAAATAAGTAGTAAAATGGTGCAGTTTGGTCAATGGTCTATTAGATCAAAGCGGCAGCCTTTCCAGCATCTCCGTGTTATTTCGCACCTTTTGTGATTTATTGTTTTAAGTATCTTCTGTGTTTTTCGTCCCGTTTGGATTACTTTCTATCCTATTATAACACACAAAAATGCGTTTATTCGAGGAATCAACTCCTTGCCCTGAAGAATTCTCGTGCCGGCGTGATGAGGGGGCCCTATCGTGGATGCAGAGCCGGAGCTAGCTAAGCGGCTAGCGGCGTTATAAGTCTTCGTTACCGTCTGTAAACATGGTAAATGTGAGCTCTCTACCAAATAAGACCGACGAACTGGCTGTGCTCATGAAAACATCAAACCGTACAGGGAGTGCAGTTTGATGTGTTTTACGGAAACGTGGCTCACGTCTAGTATCCCGGACGCTAACGTGGAGCTACCCGGAGTTACTCGGAGCTACCCGGAGCTATCCGAAGCAATTCGGAGCTACCCGGCTTCCGCGCTGTTAGACAGAGACACGAAAGCGGAGAGGGGGTGGACTCGCTATTTACGTGAACACGAGGTGGTGTAACCCTGGGTACAAAGATATCCATCTGATGCAGGGACGTCGAACTTTTGGACTAGAGTGTGACGTCATCCACTCCGCTGTTGCTAAACTACAACACATCACCCTGAGGACATTCTGTTAGGTGTGAATTTCCCCATGGGGATGAATAGAAGAATGAATCTATCTATCTATATCTATCTATCTAGTTATCTATATCTATCTATCTAGCTAGGGGCGGCAGTAGCTCAGGAGGTAGAGCGATCGTTTTAGGATTAAGGGATCCCAGTTCGAATCCCGGCTTGTCCGTGTTACATGTCGAAGTGTCCTTGGGTAAGACATTGAACCCCCAATTACCCCCAATAAGCAGGTTAGCGCCTTACATGGCTGCACAGATCATGGCCGCTATTGGGAAATGTGAAGCACAATGTAAAGCGCTTTGGGAAGTCATTGACTTGAAAAGCGCTATATAAATGCAGATCATTTCATTTCATGAGTCTTTGTATGTTATATTATGCCTTGTTCATTGAAGCACTAATTTTCAGTTGCAATGTACAAGACAGTCAAGTCATGTTTGCAACAGCTAGTGGTCAAATAATGCACAGTGTCCCTTTTAATATACAAACACACCCAAAAAAAGACAATTTTAGAATTGTCTGCATGGCTGTGGCTTCTTTTCAAATTGATGTTGTGCCGCTTGATTGCTATCATTGTCTAAATGTTTTGTTTATTTTCCGTGACATTTTCGGTTCTCGCATGAGAGAGTTATTACTAGTTTGAGCAGTTAAAAACAGCCAGTCCAAAATTTGTCACGGTTGGCCATTGCTCTCACTTGGCCCCACCCGTTCGGCGCCAGCTGCGGCTCGTTCCCTCCTATTTAAGCTCAATGCTCTCACTCACCCCTTGTCAGTCCGTCATTGAACCTCTGCACTCGCAAGACGTGTGTTTTGACTCGGTCCGGTATCCTGCTTGTGTATCTTGTCCGGTATCGATCCCATCTGTCCCGTCCTGTCTGATATCTGACTCTAGTCTCCAGTATCGTGTATCGATCCCGTCTATCTCGTCCTGTTTGTTATCTGATTCCAGTCTCCAGTAACTGGTATTGATTCCGCCTTTCTCGTCCTGTCTGATATCTGACTCCAGTCTCCAGTTTCTGGTTTCGATCCTGTCTGTCCTGTCCAGTCCGGTATCGATCCTGTCTGTCCGGTGTCTGGTCGTGTATCTGGTATCGATCCTATCTGCCATGTTCTGTCCGGTATCGACCCCGTCTGTCCGGTATTGATCTCGTCCTCTTCCTCTTTTTCCACGCCGGACTTCGCTATCGATCCCGTCTGTCCCGTCCTGTCCAGTATCTGCTCGGGCATCCTGTATCTGGTTTCGATCTCATCTGCCGCTGGCTTCCTGTTTTCCCGCGCCTGACTTCTCGGTCTTACTTCTTCCGCCCAGCGATCACCGAATCACTGGCGTTTGTGTTCACGCGCATGACTGCCCCATTCCCGTAAAATAAAGCTTGTGTGAAAACGTTACGCATCTGGGTCCTCCTCCTGTTCTGGTTCTTTCAAATTTATTTATTTTTATACAAACAAATTGAATAATCTGAGCAGTATACATGAGCATAACTATCCGATATACGAAAGACGGATAATTTTACAAGAAATGTAGTTATAGAAAATAAAATAACATTTAAAATTAGTTAAGTTATCTGATATTAGAGGAGATGATATTTCTCTATCTATCTATATACCTTCTACCTTGGTCATATCCCTCAAGAGGGGCGACCGACAGCAAGACACACACATACAATAACAAAGAAAATAAAGGGAAATAAATAGCAAAAAAAAACACACACACACAAAAATTTTTGGACCATGGCCAACCCAATTGCCCAAACACCCAAACAAGTTAGGCACCTCGGCACCCAAGTTGGTCATGCTTTCTTTCTGAGAAATAATATTTCTCAGCTATGATAAATGTATGACAAAGTCAGCGATTTGCATTGTGTAGGAGGTCGATTAATTCAACCGTTGACTCATAAAACGCCCCAGTAAATCCATAAAAGTGTGGCGTTGTAAATCATGTTTTTATTGACTTATGTTTGCCCCATATGCACCTCACAAACCAAAACAAAAAGAACAAAAGCCAAGTCTGTGTTTTTGAAGGCAAAAACAGCAGCAAGTGTCTTCTTTCGACTTAACCCGTAGCGGACTCAGCACGTAACAGCCGTTGAGCAGAATTGATTTTTGCAAGAAAAACGTAGCGTGCACGGCAGCACAATGAAGCCTGGCGGGACGTCAGCGGCTTGCGGAGCGCTAACCTGCCGACGCGTAGCCGGCGTACTAATGCCGTCCCCTGCCGAATCTCCTCGAGATGTTGGCAACATTTTCCCTTCCCGCCAGCCGCAAGCCCAGCAATATTTTAGACTCATACAAGTTTAATGCGTTCCTCGGCACTGCGGGTTTGAGAACCCGTCCTTAGCATTTGCGCCGGTTCCTCTCCGAGGTGCACGCTCAGGAATATAAAGTGCAGGATGCAATCAGAATGGAGCAGTCAACGGGTCCTTTGCACAGCTCTGCTACATCCTGAATTTAAACCCACTTCTCGGTTTTCCTGTCTTTGTTGACTGAAGAGACTGATGAGATCCGTCAAGCCCTTGTCGTCATAGCTACTGAGGTCAAGCATACCCGGTTTATTCAGTTTGTCCAATCTTGAAAGAAAGGAAAAGTGGTACTTAACTCTAATTTGTGAAGAGCCTATTTTACTTATGTGATCAGTCACCTGAAATGAAAGTGAAGAGCAATACAAAAATGTTATTGCAGTCCATTTCGTACTCTTAACAAACAATGTAGATTTTAATATGTTGGTTTCTTTAAAAAGAACCTATAAAGAAATTCACCTATTTTGAAGAACGGACTTTCTTAAAGAGTTTTTATTAACTCTTATAATAATAGGATGATATTTTTCTGGCTTTTGTTGTGTTTTTATTTTGATCTAATATTTAAAGGTTTGGGTGTGTTGTTTAAGGTGTCCTGAAAAGGTTAGAAGTAGAATAGTCTACAGTGGGACCTCGCTACTTCACGGTTCAACCTTCGCGGGTTCAGAGCTTCGCGGGCCTAAAAAATGATAATAATAAAATAAAATAATTAAATTAAAAAAATACTAATAATTTTTAAGCATTTTGGAAGGGGCGTCGCTACTTCGTGGTTCCACGTCCACGGGTTCAGAGCTTTGCAGGTCTTAAAAAACAATAATAATATAATAAAATAATTTAAAAAAATAAGTAAATACATTTTTTTTAAGGGGCGTCGCTACTTCGCATAGTTTCACTTTTCGCGGGGGGGGTTTGGTCCCCATTAATCGCGATAACCGAGGTCCCACTGTATTAAGTATGCGTCAACAATGCTCAAAAGAATTTAAAGGACCTTTATAATTTATTTTTCCACCAAGCTTATCTGCTTTTATCTTTTATCAAAGTTGTTTGGGTTGGAAAACATTAAGTAGGAGAAATTAGGGGGCATTGTTTTGTTTGTTTTTGTTAGTGTAGCATAACAATGGCGAAAGTAAGGAAAGGCCTGTGTCAAGTACAGTCCAAACCCCAACCCAAACCGCAAGAAAAAGTAAAAATAGAAAAATATTTTACTCGAGCGCATCTAAGAAATGCGCTTACATGCTTGTTCAACACAAGGAGCTTGACAGAGGCTGCAATGATCCCACAAGGAGATGGCGGACATGAGTAAAAAAGTTCAAAATCCCGTACAGCTTCTATATTGTTATATATTTTTATATTCCCCTAATATTTGCAGTTGATCTTTGCAGTTGCATTGCAATCGTGTATAATATAATGAAATTGTAATGTATTCAAAATAATAGCAGATACAAATATTTGGTTGCATATTATGACAATGATTACTGTGAAGGATATTAAAAGCCATACTTTTTATAATTATATGAATACAAGCCTACAGTAATCGCTGACATCAAGTGGTGATACCATTAAAACTAGATACATTAAATTTATGTTTGGAAACATGGTTAACCATGGTCGCCCTTTTCATGGGTAATGGATCTGGCATCGGTGGGATACGGGCTTGGCAGGAGTGGCTTGTTACGTAGCAGTAACAGTAGGCTGGACCTGCAGCACCGCTATTGCTTTCTCTCCTGACGTCGCAGCAGTCTCTTCCTGGATTTGACAACAAACCACGGAGCACCCGCTGGTGATCTGCATTCAAAATACGTTCATATCAACGACAATAAAGTCAATATAATTAAAAATCCACGGACTATCGAAACCGCGTTACAATAAGGGATGTATGTAAACGCCCCGTCGACCCTCCCTCCCTCTTTTAAATCTTTCGAAATACTTAATATGTTGAGAATGGTTACGTGTTTAGTTGTTTTCATAAGATCCAGCTGGTGGCATGGCTTAGTGTCACAGGTCACGTGGCGGGCCAGTGATTAACGGTGGCTTGTAACATACGTCTTCACCTCAGTGACCTTTTTTGTTCATTAGCGCAACTCTATCCTCATTAGCATGCATATGCAAATGAATATGCGGCCTATTCGATATGCACTCCCCTCAGCCATGACGGGACCATATGCACAGCCAGTCAAGCTAAAAGGCGGCCAGTTGTTTGAACCTTATGGTGCGTGTTGCCTTATTGAACTCAGCCAAGGGAGAATCTGGGAAATTTTTTTGACAGATTCAGGTTCGACTCAAGGATTAAACCCAATTAAGTGCATGTGATGTTTCTCTTAATGGATTAGTATGTTATACATTTTCTCCAAATAGTAAAAACAAAAAACAAAACGTATCCTTATTTGATATACAGTGGCCCCTCACCATATAAGACACATTTGTTCCCGGTTATAGCTTGTATCTAGAATTTCTTGTACCTTGAATAAATTTTCCCCATGAAAAATAATTGAAAAATAAATAATCCCGGCCTCCCATTATCATCCACGTTGGTTCTAAATAACTATAAAACTTTTCTTCAGGACCACTAAAACACATTTAATAGTAAAAAATAACACCAATAGTGACCAATAATAGTCACAATAGAGAACAACCCTGACATCAGCTTGTGCAATCTTCTTTGCAGGTGTCCAATAGTAGAAACAACTACTTTATTTTTTATAAGTAAGCAGAACAAAGTTATTGCCCGTTTCTAAGCACTCACAGTCTTCTTTTTTGCCCAAAAAGGTATCACACAACCCAAACATGATCGACTAGACTAGTCCCCGCATGAAAAGCACACATACTGTACTCATATTGTTGCTGTTGTGTCTACCTAATTTGGTGTAAATTTGGTCCAAAAATGTTGTTGAAATACATTTATTCAATGCATTGACAAAGTCACTCATTCAACTTTTCAACAAAATAAACACATAATTTTGAATGTGAAATGAAATGAAATGAAAGGATCTGCATTTATATAGCGCTTTTCAAGTCAATGACTTCTCAAAGCGCTTTACATTGTGCTTCACATTTCCCAATAGCGGCCGTGATCTGTGCAGCCATGTAAGGCACTAACCTGCTTATTGGGGGTAATTGGGGGTTCAATGTCTTACCCAAGGACACTTCGACATGTAACACGGACAAGCTGGGATTCGAACTGGGATCCCTTAATCCTAAAATGATCGCTCTACCTCCTGAGCTACTGCCGTTTAAATGTCTTTTAAACCAGTTTTTAATGGTTGGGCGAAACGTTACCATAAAAATACAGTAATAAGATACATAAGATGATATTAACGAAACATAAGTTTATTAAAAGAGAGTTTATTATGAGCACCTATTATAGTCGGCAGTTGCTAAAAAAAGTTGATGCATGGTCGTGGAGGAGTGGAGAGAGGTGCAGGAGGAATGAGGGAGCCCGATAGACCACAATAAAAATAACACAACACAAGATCCCGGGATCAGGTCTGTATAGGGGGAAATGCACATGCTAATTGGGACGAGCTGATGCTCAGCAGTCTCAAGCACTCGGCCCTCTAGTGGCAGCGTTTCGAAATTTTCGGAACTTCGACTTTGTCTCTTATGTCGGGAAAGATTTTTTCTCAAAAGTCTCCTTGCATCTCAAATTTCTTGTAACTAGAGTAGCTTGTATGTTACAATGTAATAGTAAACACCATTTAAGTTATAAATGGTCACATCAAAAGGTTCTTATTAATTTATTTTAAAACAAATTGTTACATAAAGCACCTCCAACTATTGAGAAATCACAGTACCAATACCTCTGTATTTGATACGTAAATTTACAATCCGCACAATAACACATTTTGAATATGGATCTTTTTTTGTGACACATGTTCATTTGCAGAAAGTACCTTCTTCTGCTGCAACGTTTGTTTTTTTTAAATATCTTGGCCTCTATCTGCAGCATATAAACGTATTAAAATATTTCAATTGAATGATTTAAAATCATCTGAACAAACTCTGATGTTCTTGGTTGTTTTCATTCTACAATTCCTTACAAAAAACCTTCTTCAGTAACCAGCCTTTCCCAACTCACATTGTAATATGAGGACCTATTGCTGTGTAGTGACCAGTGTTCCCTCTAAGCTGCGCGCGTGCGCAATTGCGCACTGCTCGCACAATCTCGGAGCACAAGAAAATCTAGCCAGCGCACAAAAATGAGGGCTCAAAATTACTTATTAAGAAGCGACTTAAGTCAAAGTTACAGTGCATGAAGGTAAAAATACACGGGTTCCCCTGACGTTGTGTCCTAAATGCGGTATTTTGAAGTCGAACGAAGTGGAGTAAAGTTAGTAGAGTATGTTGAGAACCGTCTCTTCGGCTCGGCTCACTAAGAAGAGTCCTAAACGGCTCTTCAGGTTGTTTTTGCTTCTTTAATCCCAACATGACCAAATATTAAGTAAAATTATGCACAAAATGACTTAAAGGAAGGGGGGAATAGAACAAAAAAGGAAAAAATACAAAAATGAAAAAGTAGTGAAAAGCTGAGAAAAAAGAAACAAAAGGAAGAGAAAAAAGAAGGAAAAATTTAGAAAAAAGCCAGAAAAAAGCCAGAAAAAAGAAAAGAAAGAAATGTAGGAGAAAAGTAAATAGAGAACAAAAAGAAAAAAAGTAACAGCTCGGAAAAAATAAACACAATGAGATTTTTTTAAAGGAAAAAAAAAAAGGAAAAAAAAAACACAGAAAAAAGAATAAAAAGTTTGTGTTGCATTCAAATAATTTCCAATTATATCAAGTGAATCGTGTTGCCAACATTGTACTTCCACTAAAAAATGTGATTCAGTACAGTTCTGTATCTTACAACCGACTAAATAAGCCCACAAAAAGGTTAATATTATGCGACAAAATAAATCAGGAAATAAAAAGAAATGGATATCTTGTGAAAGAATTGTAAGAACAAACGACGTATGTAGGCCGTACAACCTTTGCAATTGTACATGAGTCAATTCATTCAAAAGAGAAAAATAATTTTGCATTGCCGGAAACTGAGCAAAATGTAACTTGATGTCAAGTTTTGGACATGTTTGATAGTTAATTATCTTGCCACACTTGGGATTAGGGTTGCTCACTGTTGTTTCAAGCGTTGCTCACCGACTTTGTGTGAACGCTCAGACCCGTGGAAAATTACAGGGAACATTGGTAGTGACACAATTAGCGTTTATCATGTGGCCCTTACAGTAACTGTAAAATGTTCATTTAGAGAAGCACTTGAAAGACATTTATCTAGAGCGGAGCAAAAAACAAAACAAAACATCCAGGCTCTTTTTATGAGTAAATTTGAGGATCTGACTTTCTCGTCGGTCTTTGAATGTGCCTCGAGTGCATTATACAATGTGAGTGAGTAGTTTTACCCAGTCATTCCTGTTTCCTGGTGACCCATTTTTTTAAAAGAAAAAGTAGGATATAAGAACATTGATTGTGAAATAGCTTCAAGTCACAGAGTTGGTCTTCATTATTTCTAAAAAAAATAGTTGATACTTTTACTGCAGTCCCTCCCATCTTTTGGATCCAAAGATTTCATGTTGCTGGATGGGAAAAACAACAAAATAAAATACAGAAATAATCGATTGTGTGGAAATGATTACTGTGGTTTAGTGCTGCAGCTAAATTAAGATATTCTTGACGCCAAAGGTAATGATCATAATTGCAATGCATTTACTTACTGGAAGGAGATTCACTGAACAAAAGAGAGAATTGTAAACTACCTTGAGTACTCAACACAGCGTGTAATTGAATGTTTCGGGGACGCACATGGTTAGGGAATCTCCGTCAGGACTGACGGGGGGCATTCAGGGGAAGAACTTTGCCGTTTCATGCCGGCTTTGGATGGCATCGTTGGCAGGCGTCGGAGCGCTCCCTGCTTTTCATGTGAAGTCAAACGGCAGTCAGGGGAGCCTTAGCCCATTCAGGCAGTCGTTGCCAAAAAGGTTGTAACGTGAACTGCAAAATGCTTGGACCATGACGTCGGTTTGTCGGAACACTCCATTGAACAGGACTTTCTTTAAAATGATCCTCCATATCCATGGACAGAATTACATAACTTGCAAAACATCAATCAGAATAAAGTCCGTGCTATTCACACCAGTCTAATTAATACCAGGATTTTTCTAGTTTGCAATTCATGATTTCAACCCTTTTGTGGGTTGCGTGGGGTTTTGGGTTGATGTTTTTGGTTTGTGGGCAATAAAAAAAACATTATTTTTGAAAACGTTTTTGTTGTTGTCATGCACATTTATAAAATAAAAAATAAATAAATAAACAAAAAAAAAATACATATTTTTATGTGTATATATATATATATATATATACACCGTAAATTCCGGACTATAAGCCGCTACTTTTTGTCTAACTTTCAACCCTGTGGCTTATTCAGTGATGCGGCCAATTTATGTAATTTTTCTAACGGCCGCTAGCGGCGCTCGAGTGTTGCTACCATTGACTGCCCCATCAAAGCTATATTATTATTATTAAAGCTTTGAAAACTCTCTCTCTCTATTTTTGTAATGTATTTATTTGTATTTATTTTAGACACTTATTCTGATATGTTTTGCACGGGTGAACGAAAAATGAGGGGCGGAACAAACGCGGGGTGCCGAGTTTAAGTGGGGACCTCTAAAGGTGAGGGACAGACAAGGAAAGAAGAGGAGGTATAAAGTTGGTTAAAGAAAAGGGAGTTGCGTGAGTAAATGTCTTCATCTGATATATTTTTCCCACCCTTACCTTTGGAAATATACACTTTTTTCCTTGGATTACTTTTAACGGGACCCGGACTCTGCAGGTCTGCATCAAACTTTAAGTACTGGTATCATTTTCCGTTCATTTTGCCGGCTGTGATTTTTGGACTGTGGACTTTAATGAAGGACATTTAGTTTCAATCGCGGGACTTGAAGTCGGGTTTGGGTTAATCTTGTGTTTGTGTTACATTTTTCTAATGTGGGCGCATGCGGCATATATACAGGTGCGGTTTATGTATGTACAAAATCGGTTTTCCTCTTAAAATGTGGTGGGTGCGGCTTATAATCAGGTGCGCTCTATAGTCCGGAATTTACAGTGTATATATATATATATATGTATATATATATATATATATATATATACAGTAATCCCTCGGTTATCGTGGTTAATGGGGACCGCGACCACCCGCGAAAACTGAAATTCCGCGAAGTAGCGGCGCCCCTTCAAAAATGCTTAAAAAAACGTATACAGGTATACAGTATACCCCCCCGCCATTAAACCGAAGTGATCGCTGGCATGATGGCAAGGAGTTATTGGGTGACTCATCCAGAACTCTTCACACTGGAACTGAATGTACCAAAACATGACCCACAAGTGTAGCCAGGTCTTACATAATCAATTAACACGGAATAGGACTGCGGCGAAACCACTACGAACCATTCAGTATGATTGTATTAACCATTCTCAACCACATGCAACCATCGCAGCTTATTTCGCTTGTTAACACTACCGGCTACATATTGAAAATAAAAACAGTGAAAATGTGATATTTGATGAGTGTTTGTGAAGCGTTTTGGGAAACAACAGTTTAAAAAATGGTCTGTGTTCATTTTAATGAAAGTGAAAGAGCTACCTTCTGACAATAACAACATACTTTAGCTAGCGGCATCGAATGGCTTTTACAACAAATACACGAAACCACACACAATTAGCCGTGTTTAGGTAGTACAACCAACCGCTCGCTTTTGGTATAATAAAGTCAAACTTTAGATGAAATGTGACAGAAGAGAATATACTTACGTTGCGTCGCCGAGTTCCACGATGATAAACAGCGCCACAGAAGAAGAGCGGTAACTCACCATGACTAAGCGTTGTGTCAGGGCCTCCCCCTCCCCTTCAAAATAAGAGTGTCCAGACTATGTCTTCAGTTCACATAAGCTCGCGCTTGCTCAAGTCAATAAATGCTTTTATTGAGAAGGTAAGGTATATTTTTTAGACTCTACTATATAAGTCAAAATATGTAATTTGTTTTGGTACATCAGATTGATATTCTAATGCATTGTATAGTGTACAACAAATAGGACATTAGGGAGAGAAAATGCTCATTAAAAAAAAATCATCTTTAGGTATGGAAGACAGGCAGACACAGAGAGCCTTGTTAATGAGACAGATTGGCAGTGATTGGTAGCACAAAGCGCTTCAGGCCTTCTGGGTCACCATCCATATGTCTCAATTGTCAGCTGAATTTAGGACTCACGCAATGATTGGTATTTTCTGTGGATTTTACAGCCTTTACCAGATAAACAAAATAACCTGACCTATTTGCATGTCTCCCTTCCTTTGAAACAACAAAAGAATCTGAAAATGAGTCTGGAAAAGAATTCAAGGTCAACACCATGTTTCTCAGCGTTACAACAGAGTTCACAAGACTTCTGGAGAGTGTTTTCTTTGGCCCTGAGAGAGCGCTAGTAAATTCTTACATTGGGCCATGTTTGCTTAAGGCTCAGGTTGCAGACTTGTTTGTGGGAGCCATGCTAATCGGGTTGTGTGTATCCACTGCAGGTTGTGTAGCAGAATGCTGTTCTCAAGGAAGGATGTGGTGGTTATTGGCTTAGACATTATTCACGGGTTAAATATGTTTCACCCTGATGGCTGTAAAGGCCCTGGGAACATAAAATAAGACGAGGGACTCTGCTAGGGGTTTGCGGATTTAGCTCTGATTTGGTGATGATTTGGGTGTCATATTAAGTGTAGCACTGCGGTTTATGTAATTCAAAGTAATTATGATGTGAAAGTCATCCAGCAGTGCACAGTACAGTTTGGTATATATCTCCCTTTTTGTTGTATACTAAAACAGTTTTTTGTATTCCTCATTCCAATTTAGTTACTTTATTTATTTTACCAAGTCAAAACTCAAGTCTTTTTTAATTCACTCAGTGGTTTAGAATGACCAGAGAGGTGTAGCACGCCTAAAAAATTCCACCAAAAAATGCCATAATAGACTTGCCTCCACCGTTAAACCATGGCACTGATATTTTTATAGTTTAGTTGACACTAAAAATAAGGAGAAAAGACAATGAATAATTTTGACTTTGCAAGGAGAACAAAAGAGGTTTGTACCAAAAACTCTCAATATGTGAAAATTCCAACCTGTTCTAAAGGTCCCACGCTGAGCCCTTTTTTATTAAACCTCCTGGGTTACAAAAAGGAGATTGGCCATAAAGGGTTTGGAAATTAAAAAACAACAACATTATTAGTGACGATTATTTAAACAGCGCATAACAGTCAAATAATGAACAAAATAGAGGAATAAGAGTCAAAATAACGAAGTCCCTGGCATCCTGTATGATCTCCTTTGCAGGTGTTTAAGTAAAAAACAGAACTACATTCTTTATTGTAAACGAGCAGAATACACATCACCCATTTTTAGATAAGCAAAGTCTACTTTAACCCAAAAGGGCATCGCAAAACCCAAACCACAGTCGACTAGATTTGTGAAACACACACATACTCGGATACATGCTGAAGTGTTGGATCATGTAATATGGTGCATCTTTAAATCTAAAATGTCGTGGAAAGATGTATATTTATTGCATTAACAAAGCAACATTTCAACGTTTGTTTTTAAACCCCAAACCCCCCCACATCTTTTTCAATAATTTCTCAATCAGTCTTTAATGGGTGGGAAAAATGTAACTGCAAAAAAAACTAAAACAAAATTTAGTAATTTTCAAGTGGCCACCAAAGTCCAGCCATCCATCCATTATCTGCATCGCTTATCCTCAGTAGGGTCCCGGAGTTGCTGGAGCACATCCCAGGCAGTGGGCAGGGGACACCCTGAACTGGTTGCCAGCCAGTCGCAGGGCACACAGAGACAGACAACGCAATCTCTCTCTTTCTTACCTAGGGAAAACTTGGACCGGCCATTTAACCTCAAAATGATACTTGCAAGAATCCTATTTTTTAGACCTCAGCCTTAAAAGGATGTTAGTTAAAAGTCCTAGTGTGATCACAGCCAATTTATGTTAACAGTGCTTTTTTTCCTCCAGTGTTTCTCATCTGTATTATTTGCTACACACAGAAAAGAGCAAAGGTATTTATTGTAAACAACAAGGCAACCAGAAATTTAATACATAATATATGCAGGGATCAACCCTACAATTATTTTTCTTAATTATGCAATCAAATCAAACAATCCACACGCCCAGCTGTCGTACAATGTTTTAGTATTGCAACAATGAGACATCTTGACTCACTGTCAATATAGAAGGTGTAATTTCAGGTACATGCTCTTACCTCCATTAAAAGGGATGCAACCAAAACTGATGCATAGCTACTGGTGCAAAAGTTAGCATATACCAGATAAGGGCAAACCGTTGCCCGCAAGACACATATGGGCAATTTTTAACCTGGCCGGAACAATGATAATAGTAACAAAATATAACAGTTTGTCCATCCATCTATTCATTTTCTGCGCCTCTTATCCTCACAAATGGAAAAATCATACAAATAATAATGTTTTGGTGGCAGTCTTGGCAACTGTGTTCATTTATGTTTGTTATTACTATTTTTAGCCATTTCCTTTTTTTGTCCGGATATTTAAAATTAAAATCTATGCATATTATCAAATGTACTTAAAAATGGTCATAACATGTTACTTTTCTTTCATTTCGAGTTTTTCAAAACCCATTTTACGAAATAAATTAATCTATTAAATATAGCATGTTTATGTATATGTCTGCATGAACATTTATTCATTCATAAATGCATGATAAAAAATTGGATAGGCCTATATCATCCCCCGCCCCATTGTGTATCAGTATCAAATTTGAGACTCTGAATTGGCAGATTTAAAAAAATCAAGGATTTTTTTCCTTCGGCCAAACTTTTTCACCCAATGCAGAATGTGATTCAAAAATTTGCCCCACCCTTAGAACCTGGATATGGTTCGATTTTTCTTTTTTTTTTACATTTTTAGAATGGAGGCAACATGAGTTGGAAAAAAAGGATAGTAATAGACCAACATGCACTAAGAATTTGTTGGAGTTTGCTGGCATTAGCAGTGTTAGCATTAGCAGTGCTAGCAGCTCTAGTAGCACCCATCGGGTGCTGGGTTGTTGATACCGATCACCTGAATCATTATCAATGTACCACACAGCTTGCTAACAAGCTGAACATTTGCATCACGAGTTGAAGGAAAGAAATTCCCCAAAACACAGGACATGCAGCCTTCGAGGCCCGGGTTGGCCACCCCTGCGATGGACTACTAGCCATGGAAGTTCCACAAGACATAGTAGGAGACATGGGACTACCACTTGTGAGCATGTTTCATCTTAAGACAATGCGGGATAGGTGATTTGTTTAGCATGTAGGCGAGACTTTTACTCAAAAAAATATTATAAACAATAAGACCTCGTAAATTATAGCAGTGTTCTCATTTGCCGGCGTCCCTGCGTCCTATATGCATCATTTTTGCTGGGGACGCATAGTGTCAAGTCAACGTGCGTCCCTGGGACGCAACTTTTTTGACACAAAATTGTTATTTTTACCCGATTACATTTTTTTTCAAACAAAGATTTACCGCACTCCAAACTTTTCGTCAGCAGATCCGCCATTGTTGTTTTGGTCTCGCGATTCGAGTTTTTGTCTGCACGCTGATCTCGGCACACGAGATTTCGTTGTTTCGAGATTACGTCATTATTGTGGTGGTTGTCGTCGAGGGAAGGTGAAGGCTAAGTCTCATCTCATCAGCCGTACCGCTTATCCTCATTAGGGTTGCGGGGGGGCTGGAGCCCATCCCAGCCATCTCCGGGCAGTGGGCAGGGGACACCCTGAACTAGTTGCCAGCCAATCGCAGGGCACACAGGGACAGACAACTCATTCGCTCATTCACACCTAGGGACAATTTGGACCGGCCAATTCACCTGAAATGCATGTTTTTGGAACGTGGGAGGAAACCGGAGTGCCCGGAGGAAACCCACGCAAGCACGGGGACAACATACAAACTCCGCACAGGAAGTCTGGAGCTGGATTTGAACCCACGACAGGTTCCCATGACATGAACTGTGCCGCACAAGCGCTAACCACTGCGCCGCCGTGCTTCGTGAAGGCTAAGTATGCCTCCGAAAAAAGTTAGCATTATGTGATGATCAACACAAAATTGGTAATTTAATCAGTGTCAGTAATAAGTCAAAACTTAATGCAGAAAGTGATAACAACGGCAATAATTCCGGCACGAAAAAACGGTGGAGAAATTCTTCGGAAGATCGCGAAGGCAAGGAAAACACGTGTGTTGAAGCCAACGATTCGACGAAAGAAAACAAACAAAAGAATACTCCTAGCAAGGACTTTTCTGCCAAAATGGACTCAATTATATTCCTGGTAACGCTATTAGGAGGATGATAATGGATTGGACCTTGAGAAGGCATTACAACTGTGGCGGGACAGCAAACCCCGAAGAATATATGAATTCGAAAATCTGAAGTGATAACTTGCTTTGTATTACCAATTAACTGATGATTAAAACTGCACGAATATATAGACTAATATTTCAGCAATATATTTTTGTATAATGTACAATATTTTTGTGAAGTGAAAAATCTGAAGTGATAACTGCTTTGTATTATCAATTAACTGTGATGATTAAAACTGAATGAAAATATAGATTAATATAATTATTTCAGCAATATTATTTTGAATAATGTGCAATATTGCTGTGAACTGAAAAATCTTGAAGTGATAACTGATTTGTATTACCAATAAACTGTGATGATTAAAACTGAATGAATATATAGACTTATATCATATATTTGTCGCCAATTTTCAATGTCAACCTCGATAACACTAAATTTTGGGGACCCGTAGATCTCTGTTGGGACCAGTGTTCCCTCTAAGCTGCGCGCGAGCGCAATTGCGCACTGCTCGCACATTCTCTGCGCACAAGAAAATCTAGCCGGGGCACAAAAATGAGGGCTCAAAATGACTAATTAAGAAGCGACTTAAGTCAAAGTTACAGTGGATGAAGGTAAAAATACACGTGTTCCCCTGACGTTGTGTCCTAAATGCGGTATTTTGAAGTCAATGTTGAACGAAGTTGAAAAGTAAAGTCAGTAGAGTTTGTCGAGAACCGGCTTCTTCGGCTCGGCTCACTAAAAGGAACCGGCTCTTTCGGGTCCTAAACGGCTCTTCAGGTTGTTTTTGCTTCTTTAATCCCAACATGACAAAATATTATGTAAAACTATGCACAAAATGACTTAAAAGAAGGGGGGAATAGAACAAAAAAGAAAAAAATACCAAAATGAAAAAGTAGTGAAAAGCTGAGAAAAAAAAAAACAAAAAGAAGGAAAAATTTAGAAAAAAGACAGAAAAAAATAAAAGAAAGAAATGTAGGAAAAAAGTAAACAGAGAACAAAAAGAAAAAAGTAACAGCTCGGAAAAAATAAACACAATGAGATTTTTTTTAAAGAATTTTTAGAAAAATTAGACAAAAACACGGAAAAAAATAAGACAAAGTGTGTTACATTCAAATAATTTCCAATTATATCAAGTGAATCTTGTTGCCAACATTGTACTTCCACTAAAAAATGTGATTAAGTACAGTTATGTATCTTGCAACCGGCTAAATAAGCCCCCAAAAATGTTAATATTATGTGACAAAATATATCCGGAAATAAAAAGAAATGGATATCTTGTGAAAGAATTGTAAGAACAAACGACGTTTGTAGGCCGTACAACCTTTGCAATAGTACATGAGTCAATTCATTCAAAAGAGAAAAATAATTTTGCATTGCCGGAAACTCAGCAAAATGTAACTTGATGTCAAGTTTTGGACATGTTGGATAATTAATTATCTTGCCACACTTGGGATTATGGTTGCTCACTGTTGTTTCAAGCGTGGCTCACCGACTTTGTGTAAACGCTCAGACCCGTGGAAAATTAGAGGGAACATTGGATGGGACCCATAGATTTTTGAGCATGCGAGTCCCCGGGACCCATCACTTTTCAGAGGTAAAATGAACACTGTTATAGAACGGCAAACTGCTATCAGCTTCTGGTGCGTAGAATGGATGCAGTAGCCTGAAAGGCGTCGCGGTGTGACGGATTGATGAAGTTTAACAAGCCCAGGGGATCCAATCATGTAATCAGCCCGTATTGATTGTCTCTCCCCGTTCAGAGAACGTGCCACAACGCGCTGCCTGTCACCCTTGGAAGGCCTTGATTCAGGTTGGCACGATGCTCAGGTCCAGAGGGTGGAGTTACTCCATCACGATGCAGATGCTATGCAACAGCAAGTGCGGTCGTCAGCCCCTCAGAATTCTTTCTAATTAAAATGCCTGAGAAATGAATGCGTCCTCACCGTAATTGCATTAAATGGTTGATGATCTGGCCTTCCATGAATTTCAATTGGTATTTAACACAATTTTGCATTGCTAATTAATTTCTTTGTTCCATCCATCAAGGTTGTTTCGGAAATTATATTCTTGGGCTGGTGTATTGGTAGTGCTCATGGTGTTTATACCTTATAGTTTTGTAGAGAACTTTGGAGTAATATATTCTTGCAATGCATATTTCAGGGACTTGTTTTATTAAATCTGCAAGACAGTGCTTACATTTCATCACACTAATAAAATAAATGCATAACTTACTTTTTGGGCCAAACTAAGATTTATGGCTAAATAAACTTCCCATAAAAAGCTGCTCTATCTGCATACGTGCCCAATTTGGTGAACCATTCATATAGAAGATAACAAACAAACAGAATTTCTGCCTATTTCATGAACTTGACATAGACATTTTTTCTCTTGAGAGAGATATTTTTTTTCTTACACGTCCTAAACATTACTTAACCTATTGTGTTATTAGAGTGAGGAAGATAGCTGTGCAACTTCAAAGTGTGATCTCCAAACTTACAAGCCCAAACTTACAGAAAAAAATGAATAAAGCGTAACCATAGAAACACCTACCTTTTGAACTATTATGTACATTTATTTTTGTTGTATTTAACAGCGTTTCCAACATTATTTGAACTGTGATCTTTGGTTAAGTGAGTCTTGTCAGCTCTTCCAAATAGATTCAAGCCATAAATCAAAGCAGTATTTTTCTAAACTTGACAAGTATGGAAATTTTTGCCATCTTTGCAGCAATCTGAAATATTTTAGAGCAGTTTAAGCACCACATGGAGCGTTCTTTTGACAGCAGCGCCCCAATCAATATGCCACTTATTACCCAGACAGGCACATTTCATTTGTTCCGAGCTCAATTACATGTCTGTGTTGTCTAACAAGAAGGGAGATGGACAGCAAAGCCTGCACTGGTGGAAATCTATTCCACGCCCCAGAAATCACATTCAAACACAAATATGTCTAAAAGGTTAAGATGGCATGCTTAATGTCAGGGATAAATGGTCTCATTTCTTTTGAAATGAGCATACACTTTTGAAACAGTGCTAGGTCAGGTTGATAAAAAAACATGATCTTAATTCTGTAGGTTGAATTCACGATTCACTGATCCCATTACCACCTGGCTCATAGGGGCACCACTTTCTGAGGGGTGTCTTGGGCAAGTGCAGCCTGGCGGTTCCTATCCATCTCCAGGCCTTTTTTTGGGTTTGAGTTTTGATGCATAACATCAAAGGAAACTCTCACTGTAGCTTAAAATCCTACTTTGAAACTATACAACTGGTTTGAAACGCAAACTTGAAAACCTAACACTGAAATCCAATCCCGAAAAAAAAAGTCAACATTTTTTCAACGTTCTATTTTTTCAAAAATCGGATCGCATCAGGGAGTAAAATTTGTGAGCAAATGTAGGATCTTTTTCTATATGTTTGGCTTTGAGAGGCGATATTTTTCAAAACCTGAGAGAAATTTTCAAGTGATGAGAGTTTTGTTTTCATGTCTAAACAGATCCGAGTAGATGGTCCACTGGATGCTGGAGTCTTGTATGAGACAGTGACTGTGATGAAGGACAACAGCCCTGTCCTTCGCGACATGGCCTTCTCTCTGGACAAGAACTCACTTTACATCATGTCCGACAATCAGGTAAGCAAAAATAACCAAACATTTGGATTGAAAGTCCTTTACAAACCTGTGTCTTACAGAAGTCGACCAGAGGGTTGTGTGATTGCTTTTAAAGGAGTTTTCATTTTATACCCCTTAAATTACATTACAATACATTTTGAGAACGTACTTAACTCGGCCTTTCATTTCTGATTACAAAGATACACATGAAAAAATGAATGTATGGGTTAATGACTGGACATCCAGATTATGTAATGGCAATGTATTTAAAAACGCAATCTATTTTTAAAAACAAAGTCCTTGTAATGGTTCTAGCAAAGGCTGTGGCCCTACAATCAGGAACTGAGGGAATTTTACAACTGCCCAAAAATATTCTTTTAGAGTACAGTGGAACCTCGGTTCTCGACCATAATCTGTTCCAGAACCCTGTTCGAAAACCGATTTGTTCGATCACCGAAATCATTTTTCCCATTAAAAATAATGTAAATCGTTTTAATCAATTCCAACACCCTGAATGTTTACTTTGAATGTTTAACGTAAACATGAAGCTAACCCAGGCTAATCGTACGTTCGCGTTATCATAATCTTCCGTACGAAAGATTACGCTAACATGAATGTGTAAAAATAAAAAAATCAGGTTGTTTACAAATCATTTAACACCCGGGTCTCCACAACTAGTGGTGAATGATTCACTGGAAAGGGGGCTCTGTTCCAACACCCTGAATGTTGGGCTCCGTTCCAACACCCTGAATGTTTACCTTGAATGTTTAATGTAAACATCAAGCTGACCCAGGCTAATTGTACGTTCGCGTTATCGTAATCTTCCGTACGAAAGATTACGCTAACATGAACGTGTAAAAATAAAAAAAAGGATAAAGAAAAGAATTATGAATAGAATTTCTTACCTTTGTGGTGGTCAGCAGAAGGCGCAGGTGGACGGTGGTGCTATTATTTCTTTCCTAAATGACATAGTTGTACGCACTACTTTTCTTTTTTCACCTGTAGCAACTTTGCTGCTTGCACTGACTTTCTTCGGAGGCATAATTAGGGGCTAAAACACTTCGTCCACCTATATTAAAAGCGAAAGCAAAACGAAGCACATCCGCACGCAATAACAGTTGGTCACGAAAAGAGCGATCTACACCCGTACGCCGCTCAGCATCGCACCCTAGCGTACGCACTCACGCATTACCGGCGTTCGAACTACGATTTTTTGACCGAACAGCGAAGAAAGAATTTCTCGAAATTTTTTGTGGGACTCCGATTTGTTCGAACTGAGAGGCGTTCGAAAACCGAGGTTCCACTGTACATTTTATTATATACAAAATGTGTTCTTTATAAACAGATGAGGTAATATACTATACCATAATCGTCAATTTATTATAATTTTAATGAATTTTGCTTTATGCAATATAAAGGTGTAAATTTGGCATAAAATGAATGTATTTAAATTATTAATGGCATTGTGATTATAAGTAGTGTTCAAAAAAGTTGATTAAATGCATTGGGATTGATCTGTAAAAAAAGGATTAACCATCCAGTAGGATTTTGTTGTACTCAGTCTACTTGATTTCTGCCATTTTGAGTATCAATTAGGAAAACCACAACAACAAAGTCCAAGAGATGGTTAATTGATCCATGTATAATTTCCCTTAAATGTCACACAACAGGACCCGTATTTGAGCTTTTTAAAGTTCGAGAAGCGGTTGCTTCTAGTCCCATACTCTAATTATATGTAAATAGGAAAATTATCCAAACTAGCCCCAAACGAGACAAGGTACAGTACCTTAGAAAGACAGTTTAATTTAAACATTCTCTCATCCAAAATCAAAGGAACGTCCCAATTATATCTGCTAGTTCAGCTCTCAAGATGACAAAAACAAAAATTGGAATTTATTTACAGTCCCACAAGTTGTGGGACAGAGCAATAAACAGGAGGTATTTTAGAAGGAATTGTTGAAGAAGCAGGCTGTATTATGGAAGGATGGGCCGCTGTTCTAATTATTTAGCCATGCGGATCAACATTGAGTGCTTGCGTCTTTTGTACGCAGCGCACGCTCATCCGATAGCAAAGCATTATACAGTAGGCTTTACTTGGTTTCGTTTGTAACAGCCTTTGACTTTGCCTCGCTTGGCCCGCCATCACACGGCCGTTTGTTGTTGTTGCGGTCGTCAGACATTGTATATTCCACGCACTCTCTGCAGATAAGAGAGTGCGAGCGAGTGGCGGTAATCACTCTCCCATTGCCATCATGTGATTATTTGGCGGCTGAATGGCAACGAGAAATGGGATTAGGTTTCCTTTGCTGCTGTGAAAAGCTTTGGAGCTTTGGACTAAGGCACGGGTTCTGACAATGTTGTTGGTTGAGGGAACTCTTTCAAAGAAAGTAGTTTTCTGGACTATAAGGCGCACCAAAAAATCCATATGTGGACAGACATTAAAAAGTGCACCTTTTTATACAAAAATTGTGGTTGATAAAAAGTTAAAAATACGCTGGACCAAAAAACCTTTAAGAAGCATATACATAGAGTTTTCTTCCAATACATTCGTGTGGTTTGTTGGTTAAAGGAAACAAAAGCGAAGAGCAGAACTTCAACGGCAGCTCAACTTTCAAACGCTAATTGCAAATGCTTTTTTGTAGTTCTTTGGACCATACGTTTTCATCAATATGTTACAAATTGTGATAATTTGAATTAAGATTTTAATGGTAACTTTTGGTACAAACTTAGGTACGCTGGTTTGAATAGTTGTTCAGAGTGGGGTACAACATTTAAAATGTCCTTAAAAAGGTAAAGGTACAATATTTTATCGTACTTTTATCGGAGCTGTTCACGACTCTCGACACATCAGGGAACAGGAAAGGGGGGATTGGAGAGTGATTTAATGTGTGTGCTTGCGTTTTTTTGTTATTGTACCGTGTAAGTATTAAATGACTGTTTACAATACAATCGAAACGCAAACCCCCCAAAAAATGATAAAATACTGTCCAATAGTGTGTCCAAGAAATGCACTTACTTGCACACTCCACACAAGCAGCTTAACAGGGCGCAATGATGACTTAAGCCAAAAGATGGTGTCAGCGAGTAGAAAATTTCAGAATTCTGGACAGCACCTTCAAATTATACTGTATACGTTAAATGTTATGCCTTACATATAGAGCGCCTTTAGAGTTCCCTCGTGTAGTTAACATGTTAATTGTTTGTTGACAAAAATATTTCAATCTATGTTATAAATGTATTTAGTTTTTTTTATGCAACCCCAGCTTTTTCAGTAGTTCTAATTCCATTATAGTCAGGTGGGGCCTATTTATGAAAAATATAAATATGGGAATATATAGCAAAAGACTGTTACTTGGGGGTAGGCCTTTTAAACCAGTGCACCTTATAGTGGAGAAAATACAGTGTATTATACCCCTATATTTATTTAATTATATTATTATTTACATTTTCTCCAGTGGTTCAGACAATTAAAGAGAAAGAAGACTTACATTAAACAGGCTGTAAACATAGGTGTCCTATTAAAAACAATGTGTAAATATGCCATTACACACCTAAACAACACATTCACCTTTACAATTCACACCATCCAGAGAACTGAAATATCTGATTAAGCAAATAAATAAAAGGGGGAGATAGATGCATAATAATAATACAACATATAATTCAGTTATTGTTAATGTTAATAGGAATAAGAGGCAAAAAAGAAAAAGAAAAAAGTATTTATAATTTAAAAAAATAATAATAAAAAATTAAAATAATTCATCTATACCAAACGGCAGGATTTTTATGTGTGATAAAAAAATGGTTTCCAGGTCTCGTGGAAGGCCTGTAGGGAACCTCTAAGGGAGAATCTGATTCTGCAATATTTCATAAATCTATCTGTTGTGTGTTGGAATCGATGTATGTACCTATTTAAGGAGGATGTGTCACGTACCAGGAACGGAGGCGGGACCCAATCGCGTTCGTTTTACTCAGTTTTTATTAAGAAGGAGAACAGGACTTGCATCCACGATCCCATGATCGTCGGTCATGGGTAGCAGATAGCAGGAACGCAGAAGTGGCACTTCCGTGTCGAGCGAAGGTAGCCGTTGACACCGAGGCCAAACAGGTCGATGGCTGGGGGTAGGCGCAAAAAGTGGGTCTGGGTCTATTGGGAAGCCGAGGACTACATAAATAAAATGTAATGATGTTTTTGAACATTTGAAATGTTGATAGCCTAAATATGACGTAATTTATTTGACATTGATCCAATAGCTGAACAAAGCATAGGTGGTACCATTGTCAACCGATATTTTTCCACAACATTTAGCAGTAAAAAGCCTAATACTGAACCATACCTGATTCCTATGACTATATTTCAAAGCCAAAGAATAATTCCTCTGCTTCATGTCAAACTGGGTTGAGGCGCTTTCAGGACCTTTTGCATGCAGAGTGCGGATGCCAGGAATATTATGTGGAGTGCTGTCTTCTACAACAAATGGAGGCGGCTCTTCCTTTGGTGTGATAGACTCGAAGAGACAAGACATCTCTTATTGATGAGCGTCGGTCGTTCAAGGAGAGATGCAGCCTTCCTTGGAGGAGATGGCCGAGTTTGCCGCGCCAACAATGATGCAAAATCCACAAAAAATCCAGCCACCTTAGCTCCCAATGTTATCACAACTGTGCAGCCCTCGCCAACACGAAATGTCTGTATGTTGCAATATTTTTGTGCTTCAATCGTCGATTAAAACTGTCATATTCCCAATTTGAAACCCTAACTTTGATTTGAAACCTGTTTAAAATATTGACTAGTTTAAAACCTTAACGGTAAATCACACAAACCATGATTTGAGACTTAAACCCTACTTCTGACTCTTAAACGTAGACCGCAGTCAATTAACCAAACCCAAGTCGATTCCGCTGGGGGAAAAAAATGACATATTGAATTGACTCTATTTAATTCAATATTGATCAAAATCGATATTTGAAACAAAAAAATGAGTGCAAAAACACATTTAAAAATGTAACTTGGACTATATGTTTTTATCAATATGTTACATACTGAGATTCAAAATTGATTTCTATTGCAGACCAAATGGATCCAAACTGTTACCATATATTTATTTTTCGGCGGTACGCAACAAATATTAAAAATGAGATTTGAGGAAATATGGTGAAGAAAATATCCTGTCCCAATAACGTTGTTCATTCTGAAACTTTCTACAACCGACACTTTCTAGATGTGAACACATTTTAAGAAAGTGCACGATGAGAATATTTATCTTCTAAACCAGGTGTGTCAAACTCATTTTAACTTGGGGGCCACACGATACAACAAACATTCTCTCAGGGGCGAGAGAAAAGGAAAAAAGGAAGAGAGAGCAAAAGAAAGACACAGAGAGAGAAAGCGACAAAGAGGAACAAAGAACGATAAAAAGGGACAGATAGAGTGAAGGGGAGAGAGAAAGAGAGAGAGAGAGAAATAAATACAAGTAGCATGTCTTTGTGAGAGGCACCTTGCTTTGGCAACATCAAGTGGCCATATTTCAACATGCAGCTTGTTTTTCTCTTGCGCTTCCGTCAGCGTGGCCTTGCGGACCGGATTCAATCCCTTCGGGGCCGGATTCGGACCGCGGGCCTCCTGTTCGACACCCCTGTTCTAAACCTTTCACTTTTACTTATATTAACATTAATTGTTTTACTGCTATCTCAGTTGAAATGGGTTTGTCTGTGAATGAATTAATAATTTGCGACTGACGAATAAATATTCATCTTACTGCTATTTGTTTAGTTTTTTGGGGAATGTAGGGATGGTATTTATCGGCTTTTCATTAGAATACTGAGCCAGGAACAAAATCCTGCAAGTCTAACTTGTCCTAGCATCTCTAAAAATAAGTTGCTATGTAGTAGTATTGCAAAATAACTACAACATTTAGGCACTATAGAATAGTTTGATTGTTTTTTAAGGTTTTGGTTAAAAAATATCCCTTTTTCTGTTTCTAAACTGTAGAGTCAGGCGACCCCTATAGTAACCGAGTCTAATGTTCTCGAGATCAAGTCCTTGCCTAAGTCTAGATAGGATAGTGAGTAAATAGTTTCAGGACAACAAAATTAAATGTTATGTACTGTTCTTAACAGCTATCTGACTGAACTCTATGCTATGGCATAGTATTAAGCATGTGTTGTGAAAAACAACGCTTTCACAACATTGCTCACTGAATCTGCAGTTCTGTTCGAGTATGCTTAGGTTTTAGCTAGCCAAAGTGAGTTTGTGATGGGTGATTAAACCAAATTATATAGCGATTACTTGAAAAAAAACATTCAAAAATAATGTGAGCTTTGGCGCTCCTAGTCAGGTTAAGTAATCAGCTCAATAGCTGCCCAGTAGCCATGGTTACTGGGTGGCCAAAATCAGTGACTGTCTTTTTTACAAATGCAGAGTTGGACTTGTTACTTTAAAAAAGTAATTAGTTATAGTTACACACTACTTCTTCCAAAAAGTAACTGAGTTACTTACTTAATTACTCTATAGTAAAAGTAACTAGTTACCATGGAAAGTCTTTATTTACGTGTCTTTAAAAAGAAGTTGACATTTTCTGAGCATAATTCGAGTCAGACAGGTATTTGATTCTAGAACCTTGTCATATTTATTATACCTTGCCACCAATAGATTAACCCTACACTTGAAGTGCGACCAAAAGAAAAAGTAAACTATATCATAAAATAACAATCATTAACAAGCATGGCGGCGCAGTGGTTAGCGCGTGTGCGGCACAGTTCTAAGGTCTTGGGAACCTCCTGTGTGGGTTCAAATCCAGCTACCGGACTTCCTGTGCGGAGTTTGTTCTCCCCGTGCTTGCGTGGGTTTCCTCCGGGCACTCCGGTTTCCTCCCACATTCCAAAGACATGCATTTCAGGTGGATTGGCAGGTCCAAATTGTCCCTAAGTTTGAATGAGCGAGCGAGTTGTCTGTCCCTGTGTGCCCTGCGATTGGCTGGCAACCAGTTCAATGTGTCCCCTGCCCACTGCCCGATGATTGCTGGGATGGGCTCCAGCACCCCCGCGACCCTACCGAGGATAAAGCGGTGCAGCTAATGAGATAATGAGATGAATAAACAATTTAAAGTGTGTTTAATTAATTAAATCAATCTTGAATGGTCTATCATAGAGTTGGGAATTCCAACTGTTTTTAGAAGAGCGGCTTTTTCAGCTCGGATCACGAACAAGAGCCGACTCTTTCGGCTCCCAAATGGCTCTTCAGGTTGTTTTGGTTGTTTAATCCAAATACTGTATTACCATTTATTATGTATAATTATGAATGACTTAAAAAGGTGGGAAATAAAGCAAAACTTCACTGAAAAACAAGGAAACATAAATTAAAAAAGATAAAATACAAAACAATTTTGACCTTTTTTGTACTCAACAAATTCAAAGTCAACAGCACATAATCTCTGAAAAATGCAATTTGGCTAGCCTCAAGAGAAAAATAGCGTCTCAAAGGGGATTGGCTCTTCTGTTCTTTTGGGAGAAGTGATGTTCAACTTGAGGAACAGTAGCACTTTGCCTTATTGAACATATGTTTTTACTCCATTACTAGAGTGCCGTCAAACATTACTATAAACAAAAAACTAGTGGTTACTCAAGTAAGCCATGTGTATTAACCATATTTAAGGTTAGGAACCCATGGCTTGTGAGCCATATATGGCTCTTTCCATGAGTACATATGGCTTGGAGATAAATAAAATTCAACTATTGCACATTTCTCTGTGGCATTCCAAGGTCAGGCTATTTCATCCGATTTAGGTGCATGCGGAGGCAAGGAACACTGACTTGATAAAATATTCAGTCCAGTATATATAAGGCACATTTTCAACTGCAGTTCACAGTCAGGGTGTCACACCAACATACCCCGTTTTTGTAGTAGGTCGCTAAGAAAGCCTTTGAATGGAAGCTCATTCAGTCTAAACACCTCACTTTTCATTTCATTTATTGTATTAACATTTTTTGTTGTTGTTTCTTTTGTTATTTATGGGTATGTCAATTGTATATAATTTGTGTTTGTGTTGCTGTATGATGGAGAAATCGAACCTCGGTCAAAATGTGTGTGAGAAATAAAAAGTTATAAAAAAAATAAATGGAAGCTCATAAAACCATGTACGTTCACTGCTGAGATACTCTATGATAAAAACCCACTAATCAAACTGCAAATAAACAAAACGCCAGCAAACCACTCAGAGCAATTTGGGTGAGCAGTAGAGGTGGGCGGATCCCTGCCCAGTGCAGTCTGTGCCAAAGGTCAATACAACAATATCCTTATTGTCTGCAGTAATTTTTGACATTTTTACAAAAGAACATTGCTCGCACCTTGTTCTCTAATCAATATTTACGACAAAAATGACAGTCAGAATAAGCCTCAATACTCTTATGTAACTGAGGGCAAAAGACACATTTTAAGTGGTATATTTATTTTGATATGGGACAGGCTCTGGCATAATTCTTATTTCATAGATGGGATGAAATCATCAAATGACACACTGTGAAATAAATTGTGCTGAAGAATTAGCTTGGATTTTTTTAAAAAAGATAAGGTGTGTCTCTCCTAAAAAATGTTATACAATTTTTGGATTTTATGGCTTTTTGGATCAAAAAGGTTCCCGACCCCTGATGTAGTTTGTCTAAAATCACAATTTGCAACTATGCCTATAAATTAAAACCCCATGACTGCTCTTACGCACCCATTTTAAAATCTGTTTTTTAATCTGAAAAATAAAACATCATTTGAAAACCCAAATCCTTTGTGAAATCCCAACTATTGTTTAAAACGGTAACACAATCAATTTTACAACCAAGTCTGTCCTTTATAAAACCCTAATCCTAGTCCAATACTTGCCTTGGAACCTATGTAGTCTTCGAGCTCTATCCTGTGTTTCCTCTTCAGACATTTGCTTACAGAATACTTTTCCGACCACCACATGATTTTTCCAGCAGATATCAGAGCTTTCAGCATTCTTACACAATAAATAAACTGAAGTGGGAAGAGGAAGTCTGGGTTCTAAATCTTAAATTTTCAAATTTAGTAAAATGATCCATTGGTGTTGAGATAATAACACGTTCTGAATAATAAGTGGTGTATAGGAACTAAATACACCTTCATACTTCCAGACTGAAAGAAGAAGTTTGAGATCACTTTTAAATTCATATAACTTTGCATCTAATATTAGATGAGGTAGGATGTCTGTGCTTGATAATAACAGAGAAAAATAATTTGTATATTATCCATGCCTTTGTATGAGTGGCAATACGAATGCATTTTTTTCACTCATTGGAGACATGCTAACTCTTAAAACTGATCACAAACATACATTTTGAGATGGTGTGGTGAGTTATTCAGTAACTATGAGTGTTTTTAATTGGTAAACTTTAAAAAAATAATAGATCAGAATTTCTTTGAATCCTAGATGTTATACAAGGCATTATCTGTATAATTGCTGGCCTGAAATTTTATTTTTGGATGGGGTTTGTTTGTCTTGTTTCAATTTCAAACGTGTCTTGCCTGCAAGAAAAATAGTAACGGGGCCAAGCATTTAGAATATTTTGCTTCAGCCTACTTCCATGATTCTATAATAAACGATTGTGTTGTAATCCTGATTGAGTGCAAATATATATTCATCTTTTTTGTGATATTTTTGTGCTGTACCCAAATAAAATAAACTGAAACCGGCTACCACTCCTCAACCATACTTGTTTAGAGAAGGGTTCACCACCCTTTTTGAAGCTGAGAGCTACTTTTTGCTACTGATGGCACAAAGGGCTACCATTTTGATATTCAAGTCAAGTCAAGTCAAGTCATGTTTATTTGTACAGCCCCTAATCACAAAGAGTCTCAAAGAGCTGCACAGACCACATATTCTTGCAAACCACAGACTATTATGACACCATCCCCTGAACTAAAACCTACACGAGGGCAAATAATACATGGATATTGTCAACATAAAATATAAGTTATTCGTGTTTTAAGCTTAGATTTAAACATTTTCACAGAGGTTGCAGATCAAATCTCAAGGGGAAGAGCATTCCACAGCACCAGGGCCCAAATGGAGAACGCTCTCGAACCTGCGGATCTCTTCTTGGCTCTTGGAATCACTAGTAGACCAGCATTTTCAGAGGGAAGGCTCCAGACCGGAACATAGGGGGAAATGAAATCTGAAAGATGTGAGGGAGCAAGTCCATGCATGATATAGTATACTGCCAAGAGAACCTTGAAATCACATCTTCAGCTAACAGGGAGCCAATGCAGGTTAGCTAAACTGCGGGAATGTGATCAAACTTTCTTGTCTTAGTTAAAAGCCTCGCTGCAGCATTTTGTACCAGCTGCAGGCTCTTGATTTTGGACTTCGGGAGACCGGAGAGTAGTGCATTACAGTAATCGAGACAGAAGGCAACAACGCAAAAATTATAATCTCCGCATCCGACTGAGACAGCATAGGGTGAATTTTAGCAATGTTGCAAAGATGGAAAAAAAGCTGTGCTAGTAATATTCTTAACGTGTGAAAGGACCGATCGGGGTCAAATATGACGCCTACATATTTGACTGAGTCACTCTGGGTGATATTAAACTTGTCAATGTTCAGAGCAGTTTTTGAGAACAAGTCACAGCATTTAGATGGACTAATAACTAACATTACTGTCTTTTCAGAGTTAAGGCCCTAACAACTTATGCTATTATTATGCAGTTCTTATGTTGTAACCCAGTTGAAATTACGAGAAGTTAAGTCAACCACTGAAACATCATGTCATTTAGACATCACATGTATTAGAAAATCGCAATGACCCATCACTAATTTTAGCTAATTTTAGCTAATCTTAGAAACTGTCCGCAGGCTACACAGGTGTTTTTCGGGGGTCTGCGGGCACCATGTTGGAGACCTTTGGTTTAGGAGGTCTTGAAACACTCAGCAGCTTCTTTATGATCTTATTCTGCATAGTTGAGTAAATGATATTTGTTGCTGAGTCTGTCATTTAAATTGTGACAGTATTTTTTTCTGTAGACGTGTTGATATCCTATAGGAAGCATTCCTCCTCGTGAAGGCAGTTCTCCGTTCACTATCAGACTCATAAATTTGCAGCAAACAAACACATGTTGCTGCTTATAATTCATTAATATTAATTCAACAACACTACACGCAGCCCTGCATAACATTGGACTTTGACATGATTTCACGGTTGTCCCACCTCCTATGTGGCTCTCGATCTTCACCTTGCCTCACTGATAATGTCATGGGGGGAATACCTTAGTGAGGGGTCGTTTATTTTGTTAATTAAACTGTTCACAAACGGTGGGGCGGAAATGCATAATAAATCATATTTTAACCGTGGGCAGACACTCCACAGACTGTAGTATTGATTTAAAAAAGCAATCAAAAAGACTATTTCTGCAAATATGTTCCCAGTAATGGTTCATCTTGGTCGTGCTGATCTACTTTGCTTGACTTCAAGTTCTTGTTCATTTAGTGGTTGAACAATAGATCACGCTCAGCACATGGTGCAATGCAATTTCCTAGCTGTTATGTCAAAAACAAACAAACATTTGAAGTGCTTTTATCCTGTGAACTAATGTGCCGTGAAACTTTGCAGGAAAGAATAATAAATATATCATTTAAAATTAGCTAAATTAAATGTCATCTGCAATATCAATCAGTGTTGCTCATTATCTGTTGCATTATTATGTTGCAAAATTATCTGGTCAGGAGGTACTATATGTAAGTACAGTTAATAACTAACGTTGATGCCGTTTAAGCTACTCCTACGATAAAACAAGTGTCTGATGGCGGGAACTGGGGTAATCTGATGCCGGCGGTTAGCGGTCTTGAGCGGTGAGCGGTCCTGGGCGGAGGGCGGTCACTAGTGGTAGCTTCTGGGATTCTTCGTAACTTGGATTTTCTGTCGAGCAAGATATTTGTTCCAAATAAATCTCGTATATAAGATTATTGTGTCTTAAGGTGCACATACAGTATATAGACGTATGACTGTATTTGGGTTAGGCTTAGCTTCAAGACACTTGATCAGGCCAAGTTATGTGGTTGTTTCAAATACACAGGGTGTGATTAACCCATGCATTCACTGGGCTAAGAGGGGTGCTGGAGCCCATCCCAGCAGACAAAGGGCAGTGGGCAGGAGAGTCCCTGGACTGGTAGCCAGCCAAAACCAAGGCACTGAGAGACAATCCATGCACACTCCCACTCAAATATATGAACATCATTGATACAGCACTCAGAAACCGAATCACCTTTATTATCATTGTGTTGCTACGATGAAATTACCTCTGCACTCAAGTTAGCAAGTATACATTGTATAAAATAACAAATGGACTCTATTCCTTGTTGTGAGATCTGAACCGTCAGTTACAGTTTGAAAAGGCAAATGCTACGTGTAATGAATATTTCAGGATGTGTTTAGCTCTACTGAGGTAGTGAGAGCTGGCAATGTCCTCCAGACTGGGCATGGGGTACCCGGTGATATTTTGGGCCGTGTTTATAACCCTTGGCAGGACTTTCCTGTCTGCAGCAGATCATCCTTCATACTAGTCAGTACATTGGAATCAACATGCAAGCATGTTTCTGGAATGTGGGATAAAACCGCAGTGTCCGGAGAAAACCCACGCAGGCCCGGGAGAAGCATGCTCTCTCAGCAGCATTAGTCTGGTTTTTGGAATTTGAACCTGGTATCTCTGAACTGTGAGAAGGGATATGCTAAGCAGTCAGCCACCTTGCCGCCCTGGGTGGCATTATTATCTTTATAATTTAAAATTTTAAGATAGACCTTAAACCTTTTTAAAATAATTACTTTTTAAGAGCAATGATATTACTCATGATGGGAGAAAATGGAAAACTGTTCACCCAATTGTTCCCTCTCCACCGCGTTTATAACCCGCCGAAATGACATCAAAGCTTAATGCTTCTCAGGTGGATTTAAAGTGCACTACCTCACAACAGCCTCCTATAAGACGAGTAAACAAGTGCTTTGATATTGCGAAGGGAGTATGTCGCACCCCTTTGCATACAAAGCCAGCTGGGCACACTTTTATTTAATTTTATTATTATTCCCCAGCTGAACGTGCCATGCAAACAATTTCCTGTTGTAAGCAATTACAAATTTAAAGTGCATTAGAGTGTCTCCGGTGCTCTAATAGCATAAGTAGGCGCTCTCTCAGGTCGATGTCGGCAAAATGGATTAGCTCCGGCAACCATCACATGCCCACACAAGCGTGCCAAATAACTTTTATTTTTCAGCATTTCATTGCCCATTTGGTTCATTCCATTTACAAATTGAATATGCCTGGCGGAAGAAGGTAAAATCTCAATCACTTAAATAAAATTGTGTATAAATTTATACAAATTACATACAAATATAAACACATTGAAACTTTATTGATACGTTTATAGTTCTATAGACACTAATATGCAAGGTGAACAGGAAAAGATAGTTAAAGGAACCCTAACACTGCTAAATTAAAAATCTCCTAGGATACAAAAGCAGATGTGCCGTAATGCATGTGAAAATCCATGAACAGCGACATTATTGGCCCAGAGTGGCCATTAATACAGATATAATTAATATATAATAAGAATTCATATAAAACCTTCCTGTGTGGAGTTTGCATGATCTCCCCGTACTTGCGTGGGTTTCCTCCAGGCGCTCCAGTTTCCTCCCACATTCCAAAAACATGCATGTCAAGGTAATTGGCCGGTCCAAATTTTCCCTAGGTGTGAATGAGTGAGTTGTCTATCCCTGTGTGCCTTGTAACTGGCTGGCAACTAGTTTAGGGTGTCCCCTGCCCACTGCTTGGATGGGCTCCAGCACCCCCGCGACCCTAATGAGGATAAGCGGTGCAGATGGATGGATGGATGAATTAATATATAATATATAATAATCATATAACATGTACTTTATTCATATATATATATATATATATATATATATATATATATATATATATAAACTCCCATTTATTACACCAGGTGTTTTAGTTTAATAAAAAGGTTTTTTTCCTCATTTCAATCAGGACCAAACACGAAAAATTGGCAGTGAAGCCCCAACACAACTGAATAGCGTTCAAATGATTGCTCCACAGTTTAAAGGTTCAACCATGAAAGTGTCGTCTGTGCGTGATAAAAATTGTGCTTACAATTTCAATGCTTTAGGTTGGTCAAAAATGAGCTTTCCAGTGGGACACAAAGCACATTTTTGCCTTTGTTCTCACAGAATGACTGCTGTCGGTTTTCCAAAGCTCTCTTTCTACACCGTGGCACTGGCAAGGTCGTGTTAAGTCAAGAAAGAGCTCCCTCGCCTGGGGTTAGGGAAAAAAATGGCTTCAGTTTCAATTACCGTGCACACTATTTTTTTTGTGTTTGTTGTTTCTATAGTTACAGCCTACAATGGAATTTGGCCTTGACCCGCTGTCTATCATATGAACCATGCAAGCCTGTATCAGTGTCCTAGGTCCTTTCTCCTTAATCTCATTTTCTTTTACTGTAGCTGCTAAGGATTTTGCTGGGTGGTTTTTGTTTTTTTACACAACCTTCAAAGGAAAATATCATGTGAAAGAAAATATTTAACGGAATGTATGAAAACATGAGATTGACCATCAAGATAGACATTTTTTAATGTATCTTTTAAAGTTTGTCCGTCTCTTAGCTGTTTTAAATGAAATTAATATGTAATAGTTGCCACAGCACAGACCCTCTTCTGTATGCATTATAATATCAGTCAGGCATTCAGAGCCCTTCTCGAGCTAGACCATTTGCACTTTATCGATCAAAAAAAACGTGCATCTGCTATTTGTGAGACTAATTCTATACAAAATGTGCAAAGAGCTGCATTGAGTTTAATGGACAGAATAATTAGCAATATCTAAAAGCGTCCTCACTACCATTGTTGGGGCTCTAATGGGACTTTTTGTATTTGATAATGTGTTCAAGTGCCACGTAGACACCTTTGTAATGGGGAAATGCTGCATCCAAGTATTAGTTTTTTTTATTGTTGCAATAGCGGTATGCTTTTGGTCCAAACTCGTAAGTACATTTGTGGGTAATCTATGCAGAAAAGTTAACAATGACTTTGTTATGGTTTTAATATTATGCACTTGTCCATGCCAATGTAGGGATAAAGATGTGTCCAAATTACTTCCTGTTGCCGATTTCATTGTCCCAAAATCAGATACTAAAAATGATACAGAAAATACGTTTATTATGATATACTAGGTTTTATATAGATTATTTTTATTTGGCAGAAAACGTTAGAATGTTTAAACCCAAAGTGTGACATACATTGTACACATTGATTCTTGTTCAGACGTGATTGCTATCATGTTGCAGTTTATTTGTTGAACTGATAATTTATTTTTAATGATTGGTGGAAAGAAGTCTCTAAACATGTTGTGACACTAAATAGAAATGGACACATGCTAGTTAGTAAATAAAACTATTTTCCATTTTGAAAATATGTGGCGTTTTGTTAAATTCTCATCAAACTTTAAATAAACACTGTTTGTGTTACTGTATAAAAACCACAAAAAATGACAAAACTAGTATTGTGTGCGATAAGGTTAAAGTTTAGTTGACTTGAAGGACCAAAGGATAACTTAACAATTTAGTAGACAATCAAAATAAGGAGTTGAGACAATAATGGATTTTGAACTTGCAAGGACACCTACTCTTCTCGTCGGCTGAAAAATAGTCTGTGTAATATAGTGTAAAAATCTGTGAAGCCCTTTGAGACTCTTCGTGATTTCGGGCTGTACAAATAAAAATGACTTGACTTGAAAAATGACTGACAGGGAGAGAGCCTGCAGATAGAAAAGTCCAAGCCGATCTAAAGTACCTCCCATCAGCCCTTTCATTTTATTTCATCTCCTAGGTTACAAAAGCAGATCTGCATCGAAGGGTGTTGGTATCAAAGACCAGCGACATGATTGGCTGTTAGGGGCGGTTAAAACAACAAACAACAGTGCGAAATAACACTCAAAAAAGAAAACTGACAACGTAAAAAAATCTCTTTTGCAGGTGTACATTATTAAAAACAAAAACGTATGAGTGTGCTAAATTTATATTAAAAAGGGCTCCTAATATCCAAAAATGTTGCTGTACTTGGCCCTTAGAGGAAACATTTCGAACACCTTTGCTTAAACTCAAAATTAAAAACAACAACAAGTGTCCTTGGGCAAGACACTGGATCCCGAATGCCCCCAATAAGCAGGTTGGCGCCTTGCATGGCTGCACGGCCGCTATTGGTGTGTGAGTGTGTGTGAATGGGTAAGTGTGAAGCACATTGTAAAGCGCTTTGGGAAGTCTTCATTGACTTGAAAAGAGCTGTATAAATGCAGACCATTTACCATTTACCATTGCCAACATATTCATAACTGAATATATAACATAAAAAATATAATACTAAGAACAAAGTGAGTAAAGAAATAAACATCAAGAACAGCTGTCCACTGAATGTGTATTGAAATATAAATAATAATAATTTTTCTGATACAAAATGGTACCAAATAATTCATTTGTTATAGCACTTGTTGATTTCCAGTAGATGAGCAGTTTTTTTTTTTTTTTATCACGCAAATTATCTTTGCCAATTACAAAATACACACCCACAAAATCCACTGACTGTTTCAGAATAAGCTTGTGGACAAATAGAGGAAACTTTATTTGTAGATGTGTACTTTTTTCATATGTTTTTTAATTGTTTTTTAATTTTTTTAGGTGGCCCAGGTGCCTGTGGAGGCCTGCGAGCAGTACGGAACATGTGCAGATTGTCTAAGCTCAGGAGACCCTCACTGCGGTTGGTGTGTCCTGTATAACACGTGAGTTGGCATTTGCACAAACACCCACACACCGTGTCTAAAGGATTAAGGGTGTAACATTGCTATTAACAAACAGCTAGTGGAACATTACAAATAAGAGGAAGCATGTGATTTGTTCAATTTGAGGCGAGACCATTTTTTTTTAGCCGCAGCCGGAGACAGGAAGGGCAAAATTCGTCTCTCTTGGCTGCTCGCCCAACAATTGCTGCTTTTACATGCTGCAACTCTTGTCAACAACCGGAACAACTTACCGATCCTGGCCTGGACCAGAGTGCGACAACCCAACACTTTGAACAATAGACCCACAAACAAAAAACAAAAGTGTCTGGAACAAATTAAAAGCCTTATATAACCTTTTCCATAAAAAAACATAAAAGTTAAGGATTGCATTATTTGTTTTAGATAAAATGTATTGAAAAATGTTGAGAATTGTTAGGACCCAGCACGCCGTCAAACTGGTAGACCCCACACTTGTTCTTTATCTGCCACACCTTACTCTCATTAAAAACCCAGTATTAAAAGACTGTGCTGACAGCAAAAGCTGTCCGATCATTGTATGCCTTAGATGTTTCTTATCTCCTTCCTGAGCATCTATTCTGACCTTTATCCGCTGTGATGGTTTTCCGGACTGTGTTTTTTTTTTCAACTCCTTTTGTTAATTCTTTTCGTCCCCAAATAAACTCTGGTCAGTCAGCGCTTGTGTCTGCGCTTGGGTACAGTTCAACAAATCATAAACATGAATGGTTTTGTAATGTTTGTCATCCTACAGAAAGCCATCACACAAAAGATGGGGTGTATAAACATTTTTCCATTTGCAAACATTTCTGAAAAGCTCAAGGAAATCACTGGGGCAGCACGAAATAGCCACATGTAGATCTAGAGCCGCAGGTTGCTGACCTCCACCCTGGACCGTTTGAAAACGAGGTAGAAGGTTAGAGGCTCAGTCGTTGTGGTTGACTTTGAACTTATTGCAAGACACACAGGCAAGCTAGGGACTATTTGTGGTTACCAATGAACCAAACAGAACATGCAAACTTCGCACAAGTGACAATTGGTGGAATGGAACCCCTAAGCCAGGGGTGTCCAAACTTTTCAGAAAGCGTGCCAGATTTAGCAAGCGGAGAATGTGTGAGGGCCTACCATTCAGTCTGGCATTATTTGAACAGCCAATAATGAATTCACCCACTGTGAAAGTTCTGCAGTGTGACCTCCTAGCTCACCTTTGTAACATTTTCATTTGACCCATAGGGTTTCCTGAAAAAGTACAGATGTGCCGTTAAAACAGCTTCCAGTTGCTTCATGTTTTCACAGCGTTCATTCATAGTTAGCTTTTCGAAGTCATGTTTCCTAATATTACAGTGGAACCTCGGTTCTCGACCATAATCCGTTCCAAAACACTGTTCGAAAACCGATTTGTTCGATCACTGAAATCATTTTTCCCATTAAAAATAATGTAAATCGTTTTAATCCATTCCAACACCCTGAATGTTTACTTTGAAAGTTTAACGTAATCATAAAGCTAACCCAGGCTAATCGTACGTTCGCGTTATCGTAATCTTCCGTATGAAAGATTACGCTAACATGAACGTGTAAAAATAAAAAAAAGGATAAAGAAAAGAATAATGAATATGATTTCTTACCTTTGTGGTGGTCAGCAGAAGGCGCAGGTGGACGGTGGGGTATTGCCTAGCAAGATCAGACACTCCACCTACTTCATGTTTTGCTATTATTTCTTTCTTGAATGCAATAGTTGTACGCACTACTTTTCTTTTTTCACCTGTAGCAACTTTGCTGCTTGCACTGAATTTCTTCGGAGGCATAATTAGGGGCTAAAACACTTACACCTACATTAAAAGCGAAAAAAAAACGAAGCACGTCCGCACGCGATAACAGTTGGTCACAAGGGGTGCGGGGCGATCTACACGATCTACACCCGTATGCCCCTCAGCATCGTATCCTAGCGTACGCACTCACGCATTACTGGCGTTCGAACTCTGATTTTTTGACCGAACAGCGAAGCAAGAATTTCTTGAAATTTTTGGTCGGACTCCGATTTGTTCGAACTGAGAGGCTTTCGAAAACTGAGGTTCCACTGTATTTTCTTTAAAAACATCAACAGTCACTTGGTAAATTTGGCAAACGCAGTTGTTACAGATGTTGGTGAAAATATACTCCACTTGTCCTGAAAGTGGCGGCCCTCACAGTCAACTTTTCTTTTTTTTATTTGTAGTCACCATATCGGAAATGGCGTGGCCTTAAATTGTCACAGAAAGCCAAGAGCAAGGTAGCCAAAAGGCTAGGGCCATCATCTGGTGAAAGGGTAATATTTTTGGGGACATTACTGGCGGGCCCACACATAATTTACTTTATACCAGAGGCCATCGGTAAACTACTCATCATGGGCCGTAACTGGCCCCCAGGACTTTTGACATACCTGCCCTAAGGTCAACTCAACCCTGGCCTAAGACATTAGACGTAGTGCTGTTTGAGATCCTTGTATTATCCATTCAACTGGTTTTATGATCTGAGCCAAACAAGTGTTGTTTTTAGTGGGCGGGAGAGAGTCAGTTTGGGATTAGCCAGGCCATCACAGCGGGACCTCAGTATACCCGCGGGAACATTTTGGATCCGACAGAGCCAGCTTATCTCTCTCATCTTAATTATGTGACCCTCAGGTTAGCTTGCATAATACCTCGATATGGAGCATGCGGGATTGCGGAGATTAAAAGCCTGTGTTTTGCAAGACAAACCGCTATGTTTGAAGCTGACCCCAGCCGGGGGCGATTTAGCACCATTTCATGATGATGAAATGGTGCTAAATCGCCCCCGTGTGTTTCGGAGAGCTCTATCCTGACAAAAATCAGCATCACTTAAATTGCATCTTTCAAAGTTGTCCCATCACTGCTGACCTTAGAAGAGGGAAATAATGTTTTGTTTTAATCTAAATTACCTGGTTGTTTTCACCGCTTGCCTCCTGCTATGTCTAATTATATGAATTAATGCTGTCCACTTATCACTAAATTGCTTGGCTACCGTTACCTCAAGTGAAGTGTGATCCATCACTTGGCAGAACAAGGCTAATTTAACTTTCTGTTATTCTGCACTCTCTGTTATTCTGGTCTTGGAATAATTCTCACATTGCTGCTTTTACACTTAAAGTTCGAGTTTATAGATCTATTCTTATACCAAACTTATGCTAGAATAACAATGCCAGTCCAGTTATGATTCTATGGCTGGCAATCCTTTTTTGTGTTTCCTTTGATTCGCTTAGTTGTTTTTCTCTATATTCTCCTATCTAAGATTGGTTGTAAACTTTCTGAACCTATACTTGAAGTGTAAATTTCGAAATAATAGTTGGATAGACAGATGGGTGGATAGATGTAGGTTTAGGGTTCTACTTTCTCCATCTTAAACAAGTTTATGTCCTACTAATTTTCCAGGTCAATGACATAGTCTAAGCCAGGCATGACAAACACACCGCTCGCGGGCCGAATTTGGCCCATTGGATGATATAATCCAGCCCGCTGTAAATTTTTGAAAATGCCCCCCAAAAAAGAAAGTGTATAGCTAATTTCTATCAGAAGTTAGGATTTAAAAAAATAATAATAAATATCAACTGTTTTCAGCTCGAGGACAATAAAGCTGTAATGAGCTGGTGCCCAGTCTGGTTTCGTGTCAAAGTCAATATTGTGCATTATTTTCTCAGCTTTACTAGGCCCAGCCTAGATGTTTGATCTGATATTTTTGCCCATTCACTGCTAAAACTTATTTTGTATTTCTTTTTTTTTAATTTCAAGGTAGAATGACAATTGAAGCAAGCATATTTTTGAAATTCTTCCACAACATGTTCGTGATGTTTGCGGTGGGTTGGTTCTGCTGCAAAGCTGCATTTACTCAACTGTTAAAATAAACTAATTGTTAACACATTTTATGCCTAACACAAACATTATGTTTTTTTATTGTTTGTGAAAGAATGTGGTCTGCTTAGAAAATATCTCTCATCATCTGTGATTATCATGTGTAGGGTTGGCAACAAATGTAGGCTACAATAAAAGATAAAGCATAGTACTCAATTATTATTTATTTATTTATTTTTTTACTGATCTGGCTCACCTGAGAACATAAAGTCTGGATACAGAACCCGAGCCAAACTATGAGGGACATGCCTTGTTTAGACCAAGACTTCAACCCATGGATACATAACCTACCAGTACATACATGCTTTCATGAGTGGGGTCGAAAATTAGTGGGGATATAAATAAAAATACTAATGCCATCATGTGATAAAGATGTTTCATTAAGAATTCCTGGAATATGACAATATTATGACTTTTTTTGTTTTCCAAAGATTTAAGAAATAACCCCACATATGAATCCAAGGGGGGCAGCATGGCGGCGCAGTGGTTAGCACGTGTGTGGCACAGTTCTAAGGTCTCGGGAACCTCCTGTGTGGTTTCAAATCCAGCTACCAGACTTACTGTGCGGAGTTTGTATGTTCTCCCTGTGCTTGTGTGGGTTTCCTCCGGGCACTCGGGTTTCCTCCCACATTCCAAAGACATGCATTTCAGGTGGATTGGCCGGTCCAAAATTGTACCTAGGTGTGAATGAGCGAGCGAGTTGTCTGTCCCTGTGTGCCCTGCGATTGGCTGGCAACCAGTTCAGGGTGTCCCCTGCCCACTGCCCGATGATTGCTGGGATGGGCTACAGCACCCCCGCGACCCTACTAAAGATAAGCGGTGCAGCTGATGAGATGAGATGAGATGAGATGAGATGAGATGAATCCAAGGGTTCAGGAGGTTACAGTAAGCTTTTGCCTAAGGGCTAGCACATGCCTGAGACCATTGAACTAGGTATATTCACAGCCCAAGATCCTTGTTGACACCCTGATTCCCAACATTTGTGCCAGATTAAAGGCCAAAAAATAGGCACAACAGTCCACCAGAGACATTTGTGGTTTAATGCTTGCCTTTACCCCTACTGAGGAGTTCTGAAATGAAGGAAAACAAAATACCTTTTCTTGGGTTTGGACAATGATTTCAGTTCCATATTCAATGTTTTCTCCAGCAAATGGAATTGGCCTAGGATCCATATGCATGTACTCATAACTCAAAGTGCTCACAAACTGAGACGCTGCAACCTTTAAGACATTTAAGAATTAAAGCGCTACAATTATTGGATTCCGCCAAAAGACTGCTCACAGTCATATAGTAATGAAACATACTTTAAGTGTAGCAATCTCTGCATTACAAATGAATGAGCACTTGCTGAGAGGCCTGCTTGAGGGAGCATAATGAAACAAATGCCACCCACCAGACAAAACCTGATGAATAAGACAACGTGAAAGAAAATTTAGTCTGCGACTCTTCAACTAAAAACGCCCATACCGGCTGCTCCTGAAGAAGCCTAGTCGCAACGGAACAATCTATGCCTTTTTATTCCGGCCTTTGTATTGCGGTGTAATTACAGCAGAATCCTCTGAAATTCTTGAGCACCCTTGGCACCATCGGCGCGCTTGTAAAGTCCCACATGCCCTTGGCTATGTGCGTTAAAGACTTGTGTGTCTACACCACATTATTCTCACTGTTGCTGACACAATGGAGCAGTGTGTATAAAATGTATGAAATGCCAAATCTGCTGGTGTCATTTTCCCAAGACTCCGATAAAAAAATAAACTATCCTTATATAAGTACATGAATTAATAAGTCATTTAAAAAATTCTGCAAATTACTCCTTTTCTAAAAACTCATTTTGCATTGTGCTCTTGGGACCACCCGTACTGGAACAGAAAAGGAGCTTAACAGAAAACAAGTATAACAATGTTCAAAATGTCTTTCAAAGATGAATAATGAAGACGCAAGACAGTGTCGTAAGATTCAAATTCAGGCTTAAAGACAATTACAGAAAATGACTTTTGACCTTTAGTTTGGAGTTGGACATTTCAAGCAAAGGTTACATTTTGAAATCAGTTGAAAGTGTCAAGATCCAGAACAGGATCAGGACCCATACACGTGATGTTCTCACTCAAGCCTTTTATTTCACGGGAAATGGGCAGTCATGTACTTTAGGCAGTGGTCTGGCGTGGAAAAACAGGAAGCCAGACACAGACGAGAGCGATTCCAAATGCCTGAGTTGATATCGGACAGATGGGTCGATACGGGACAGGACGGGACAGACAGGATAAATAATGAATCAGGATATTGAAAATAAACAGGACAAACTAGACGGGAGCTAAAACTGCAGAAAATTATAAACAGGATAAAACTAGACGGAAACAAAACTGGAAACCGAAATTAAACAGGACAAAATAAACGGGAACAATACAGGGCAGAAAAATACAAACAGGGCAGAAGTTCGTTGACGGGCTGACAAGGGAAGCGTGACATCGCTGAGCTTAAAGTAGACAGAAAGCCAATCAGTTAACGAGCCGCAGCTGGTGCCACACGGGCGGGACCAATTGGGTGCCATGTCAACCCTGATAGAAAGCGTTTAGAGCAGTGATGCTCATTACATTGACCGGGAACTACCGTCCATCATTGAAGTTGTACTGGTCTATCATGGGAAAGTAAATTTCAGCGTTTCATATTTATTGGGATCAGTAGTGGGTGTGTTACTGAAAAACAGTAATTTATTACAGTTACCAGATAATTGATTTAAAAAGTAACTCCTCCAGATTGTTAACTCCCAAACATAGCACATTACCTTGAAATTAACTATCCATCCATCCATTATCTGCTCCGTTTCTCCTCGGAAGAGTCGCGGGGGTGCTGGAGCCTAGGGACAGTTTGGACCGGCCAAATAAACTGACATGCATGTTTTTGGAATGTGGGAGGAAACCGGAGTGCCCGGAGAAAACCCACGCATGCAAACTCCACACGGGGAGGCTGCGGTAGCTGGACTTGAACCTCTACACCGTGGGGCTGCACACTAGCCACCCAGCCGCCGTGCCGCCTTCAATTAACTATCTAATTACAAATTAAAACACGAAAGCCAACTTCCAAAAACTGCTTTAAAATACTCACATACCCGTGGAAGCGGTGAACCGCTCATATTTCTTGACGTGTTGGAATCTTGAGAGCTTGCGAACGAGCACTTAGCTGAGACACTTGATATCCATTTTGTCTTCGGGCTTCAAACCACTCAAATATTTCCTTTTGCATTTGTGAATAACGTCCAAGATTTTTTTTTCCGTTCTCCGGACATGGTGTATTGCTAAAATAAATTTACAAAAAAACGCAAAATTCAGCACACTTTTACCGTAAATTCTGTGCTCACGTTTGCCCCATTGTTTTTGTTTGGCCTGTTTAAGACACGCCTCCTCCCCACGCGCTGCCTACTATTCACTACTGGTGACTACCAACCAACTATGTGCATGTAAAATTACCCCTTGATGCCTGTATTTCATTTGATAATTGTAAATACATCTTAAATGCAAGATATCAGAATATCAGTAAGAATAAATTCAGTTTCCTTGTTCTCTGTGCTTGAGACACCGCCTCTATAACTGTATTCAGTACATAGTAGTTAAATATCAACACGCCCATCACCTGCTAAACACCAATACAAACGCCCCCAAAATTCTCAAACTTTGCTGACAGTTTTGAAGGTTGTATGTTGAATCGTTATCGAAGGAGGAACAGTTAGCGATCAGGGGACACTGTAATTCATAATCTGCTTTTAACAAATAGTGAAGTAACACAGCATGTTGTAGCATTTGAGTTACAAAATTTTATAAAAAACGCAAGACAGTTACTTAGTTACAGAGAAACGTAATTGCAGTCCAGGAACTGTTTGTAATGCGTTAGTCCAACTACTATTTAAGATATGCAGCAATCTAGAATGAACCTTAATCTCAGTAACGAGCGCAGTAACCAATTGGAGACCCCCAAACTTTGTAAATAATAAGTGTAATTTATTACAATTACATACAATGAAAAGTGTGAGAAATTGCAAAGTGTACATCAGTAAGATTATTTATGAAGTCGTTCTTGTTTTTGTCACACAGGTGCTCAAGGAGGGATCGCTGCCCCAGGTCGGACGAGGCCTATCGCTTCAACACCGACATTGACCGCTGCGTGAAGGTTATCGCACACCCGGATAGCATCGCCGTATCAGCCCACAGTGTGCCTGTGAGTCTTTTTTGTATATTTCTTCCCTCATCTTGTATTAACACGTGAGTAAGCCTTTAAAGACCAATTTAGCATCCTCCATTTTTAGGCTTTGACAACACCCTTTGCATGGCAGTCTGCATTTTCGTGTGCTAATGATAAAGAAAACATGCACAATCCAGTCTGCTATACCACAAAATAAGCTTAATTGATTGAAAGTGACACATCCGTCCTTTTCTCAGCTGCTCCTGGAGGTGAATAATGTTCCAGACCTTTCGGTGGGGATCACCTGCTCCTTTGGTCAGCAGGCTGAAGTGGATGGGCACGTGAATGGCAACAGGGTCATGTGTCTGTCCCCGACAGGGAAGGAGGTCCCACTGATACCGGAGGGACAAGGTGCGTTTCATTAAAGGATTTTTCACATGACATACATACTACACATATGTAAAAATTAAGGTTTTCTACGGCTCCTGATATGATCTTGATTCATTATTGTATCATACACCAGGAATCGTGTTGTATTTCTTTCACTGTACATAACTTCTCATCAAACAAACTGTGGTTTTTGGGGTAACCTACTTGACTGCATAAATAGATGGTTTTGATAGTCATTGTTATTCTGGCCTGGGAGAGTGGAATGTCTCTCTGGGAAGAAATTCTGGTTAAATTCAATGTTGCTCTGTCTGGGAGAGTCAAATGTATATCCTGGAAAAATACTGAGTCAACAAGACAAATGTATTGAGTCAGCTTTTTTGGGGCATTTTTCACAGGTATATATTACGCTTTGCGGGCAGCACGGCGGCTCAGTGGTTAGCACGTGTGCGGCACAGTTCTAAGGTCTTGGGAACCTCCTGTGTGGGTTCAAATCCAGCTACCGGACTTCGTGTGCGGAGTTTGTATGTTCTCCCCGTGCTTGCGTGGGTTTCCTCCGGGCACTCCGGTTTCCTCCCACATTCCAAAAACATTTGCATTTCAGGTGGATTGGCCGGTCCAAATTGTCCCTAGGTGTGAATGAGCGAGCGAGTTGTCTGTCCCTGTGTGCCCTGTGATTGGCTGGCAACCAGTTCAGGGTGTCCCCTGCCCACTGCCCGATAATTGCTGGGATGGGCTCCAGCACCCCCGCGACCCTACTGAGGATAATCGGTGCAGCTAATGAGATGAGATGAGATTACGCTTTGCTCGCGAGTGATAACAGACGTGTGAATTGTAATCTCAGCATTGTTTTGATTGGTGGGAAGGCCTAGTTATTTTGCGCCCTGGTTTAAAACGAAACAGCAGTGACAACCACCCTTCATGAAATTACTTTCTTTCATTCTGGAGTGGTGATGTGGCAGCATTCAAAGAAGCTTAAGCAACTACTGAGTGGATGTGCTTATGTGTGTGTTTGTGTACGCAAAGTAATTACAAGCGAGGGCGAACTTTAATGGATTGGAAAAAGGCTCATTGTTGTTCTCTATCCTTATAAGTGTATTTGCGAGTGTAGAGTTGATAAGCCAAAGTTAAAGTCTTGCTGAAACCACAAAACCAACCTTGGACATGATACCCACACTTGATATCATTAAGGGAGACACGATCAAAAGACCCAGGTTATTTTTGTGGGGCTGTTGTTCAACATGCAAATAGTTTGTCCTCTAAATGCAGTAAACCTCTCAAGTTTTCACCTCACAGCAATACGCTCTTGAAGGGAGGCAGATGGCAGGTGGCTCTTTATAGTCGGGATAAAAAAGTGTTCGACATTTTGTTCCTGGTTTACATCCAATCCCCTCTTTTCCCTTTTCACCGACCACTTACTCGTTCTTCCTTGATGGTTACTTTTTTACTTTTCTGCTGGATTGACACTGCAGGTCCAACATGCCATGGCGGTTCTTATTGTAGATTCACGAAATTATCCACTTTCACCAAAAGATTATACATTCTTCATAAACGTATTACTTTTTGTATTTAGTGTCTCCAAAGAAAAGCAATTTGGTGGAGTGCAAAACAATTCAATGAAAATTTAATTAAAAGAGGAAAGATTCATTTTGGTTTGAATTATTACAATTTAAATTGGTGAGGCTCAGTTAACAAGGCCATGATGCATTTAAATGTCTTAATCTTTTGTATATATTTATGAAAGAACTTGTCAATACTGTTATCCATCGCCATAAGGCCGTTACTTTTCATAGTTTAACTACTTCACAGACTTAAATCGTGCATCTTGTTCTGCATTCTGATTGACTAAACAGTCCTGATGATAGTAGTTGATGGTCATTAATAGATACATTTTAAAATAATTTGATTTGTTCATCAAATAATTTGGCTTGTAAAAAATCATTTGCGTCATTTTATTTCAATGCATTGAGTATCCAATTGTAAAGTAAACGTAATATAAATAAAGATTCCGCCATAAAGGGTTCATTTTGGAACCTAACCTGTGATAAACGAGGGATCACTGCATTATAAATCGGCCATCACCCTCTTAGATATATTTCCAATAAAACACAATTGGATTAATATTTTCAAATATTTCCAAGTGGAAGATTCAGTTTAGTCCACTTCAAGGCAACTGCATCTTTTAGACCCCCAAAAAAGAAAACATATTTTCTGTTTTAATTTTTTATTACCCCTCATTTGTTTGCACCAGTCTTGGCAGCCAGATCGATCTATTACTGTAATTAATTTATAGGCTGCCTTCTTCAATCATGCTGCTAGTTTGATGAGTAGATCATTATCTGACACCTGTGTGTGAGGTTACGTTTACAAAAAGTGAAAAGTAGCATTGCAACTTTATAAAAACCTTTTAGGGCCACACTTATATCGAACTTAGCCAAAGGGTAGGCCGGACCTGCAGCCAGGCTATTGCTTGCCTTTCAACGCCGCTGCAGTCGATTCCCGGACGTGATAACAATAAACGCAGCACCCGCTGGCGATCTGCATTTCTATTTCTTTTTCTGACTTTCCTTATAGTTTAATCGATGACTTTCTTTTTAATTTAATGAGCCCCTAAAAGCTAGCTGCCGCTATCTTTGCAAGATTTGTTTCGGAGACGCATGCCCTGGCTGTTTGACTGTTAGCATACAGCAGCCTATCACAGTTGCGCACAGAGACAGTGACGCCCACCCTAAACAGAGCGCCCTTCTTAATTGCTTCCCTCTGCCTGATGTCTATTAGAAACACAATGCACAATACGTTGATATCAATGACAATAGAAATAGTTCAATTCAATTAAAAAAAAAACGCAATAGAGTGAACCCCTGTATAATCAAAGCGCGACGTAGCGAGGTGTGTCTTTTTACAGCCTGTCAAGTGCGCTACACGTGCTCTTCAATGTGACAAATTATGCAGGTCATTCTACAAATGTTAACTAGAACAAAAATTAACATCCTGAACACAATTTTATGTGGGGTGCTCAAAACAAGTACGGTATCTATTAACAATACTACAAGCAAAGTAGCAAACAAAGAAGTGAACTAAAACATGTCCAAACACGAAATCAGAAACAAAAACCAAACCTGACAAAGTTCAAACTAGAAACAAATGACCAAAACTGAAAATGAAAACTGCAATGAGCAAAGTAACATAGAAACACCAGAAACAAACACAGACTAACCTGGCATGGTGGTGAAATAAAATGACACAATTGTGTTCTGGATTTTTGGGCACAAGTGTGTGATAATTGGACAATTCAATTCAAACCCCGGTTGGGGTGCTATACGAGTTATGTCAGACGCTAATAATATCTTTGGAATCTTACAAACGACAGGGTCGAAAGCAAAACAAAAGCAGGTGGTTGATGTGGAGGGATGCCATGTGTCAATCTCACTAGACTGGACCAAAGTGTGTCCAATTGTGATATCACTTCCTGTTTAAAAGTCCCCTTTCAAAATAGATATGGAAAGCAAACTATGTAAACTTTAAATTAACTTTTCCTCGGGGGCAGAATAAGAACCACAATCCTCATTGAAAGATTGCAATGAGTAAATCCGATTCAAATTGTATCCACTGTATTTACAAAATAAATATTTGTGTCTGTGTCGTTTTTTTTGTTGTTGTTGTTTTTTTCAAATATTCTATGATCTTAGATCACGGAAAAAACAAAAACAAACCAAAAATCTGAATCGTTGCACTGCCTGTTCCATTATCAGACTGGGCCGGCGTGGAGTTGAGGCTCAACTCAAAGGAGACGGGTCAAATGGTTGCCAGCACCGAGGTGAAGTTCTACAACTGCAGCACGCATCACGTGTAAGTCCACACATCTTTGGTTCTGTTCGCTTGATCCGTTTGGCAAGTTATCAACCCCATTTAGGGGCACTAGTGTGCCGATTCTTGCTAAAGATAAACCGCTGAGATAAACTCTAAATCAGTTTCTATTTTAGTCAAAGTGATTAATTTGTCACAGTCTTTTTGTTGGGGATTTTAACCGCCTCACTGTCGAAATAGGAACACATAGCTCAAGACATTGATGATGAACAAATGAGCACAATAGTTTGTGGTCCCCAAAAAGAAAAGGAAAAAAAAATAAACACAATGGCATTTAATAAGTCTTTGTAAGCCAACTTTTTCCCCAGGCAAGAGGGTCTGATAATTGTGTTTGTTGTAAGATAAGAGATAGTGTTAGCTGTGCTCTGGTGCCTGGAGGGCAGATGAAACAATGCAGTCATAAAAAGGAAGACTTTTCCTTCAAACGTTCACATTTTCCCATGCTAATAGAACATAAATATGGGGAGTGACTTGGCTTGGAGCCATTATGCTAAGAGGAATGCTTTAGCATTAAAAATGGCAACATCACTCGACAATTTTGCATTGCAAAGGGGAGATGATGGATATTAACAAAATAATGTTACAATCGTTGATTTTCTTTTTTCTCTTTTAGAAAAAATATTTTAAATGTATTTTTCTTTTTCTTGCTTACATGATACATTGGATTTGGTAAACCACTAAATTGCAGCATTATTGTTTTTTTCCTAACTTATGACCATTTTGTTTCATTTTTATACAATGCCTACAGATATATTTGTTGTTCCTGGAGGCAAAGTGGCTGTAAAAACCATTTTTCAAAGTTATTGATAGTCAAACATGAACACATTTTCTTGGAAAATGGCTTTTTGATTTGGCTGTAAATAGAAGAAAATGGCTGGATGGATTATGGCAATACATAATGTATTCTGTTGTATCTCAGGAAGGGATAACTTTTTTTTATTTGAGTCTTGAGCTAAAAAAATAAATAAAATAAAAACGTTGTGGGGCCTTGCTTTAAAATACTGAAACAGTAATTTAACATTGGACCATAAAATGATAACTTTACAAGACCTTCAGTGACTTCCCCTTAAAAAAATTTATTTCATTGAAATTGTGCATTACAATATGTTATTGCACTTGCTCTTCTAGGATATGGTTTCCTAGAAAGGTCTTTGTGGCCTATGAATCATTCATGTTAAAACTTAAGAGTTGAATAATACGCAAGCAGCGTTCCATCTGCATTCGTCTTCCATATTCCAGTCTACCAGAAGCTTAAAGAATGCATTAAGAATTTTGCAGTACTGCCTAAAAGCTTTAGGGCAAAAAAAACAAGTCCCATGAGGGTATAATGGACACTTGAGGTACAAAGTTATCTGAGTTTTGACAGTACTTGTGGACAGCAACAATAAATTATTGAAGTCAAAATTCAGTAAGACTAAACATAGACCCCAATCAACAATAAGCCTTTTTTTTCTTGGATATTTCATGTCGAATTTGCGAGCGGATCCCTATTTTCTGTCGAAAAGCGGAGGGAAAATAGCCTCCCTGTGATGTTTACCAATATGTGTAGTTTGCTGCCTGCTTCATAATACACAATGTTATTTCAGGACATTGTATTCTGGTTTGTTTGTGGCTTTTTGTTTAGGCACAGCGCAAAAAAACAACATCAATCTTTAATTAATAAAAGGAAACAGAAAACATTTTTTATATAAGTTTTATTTAAGTTCAATACGATAATACAATACTTAAACCTGTGCCCAAAGAGAAGGCTGAAGCCGAAACATTAAATACAAAACAAAAAATCAAAGGAAAATTATCAAACAAAAAAATCACATTTAAAACGTATAATAGTTTCACTAGTGTCTCCTATAACATATAATACCCAAATCAATTGATATAAATGAGGGGCATTTTAAAGGTCTTCCTCTTTCCATAGTTAGGTTTTAAGTGGTGTATTGGACACAATATTGACTTTAAAAAAATGACTTGACTTCAAACAGTGCACCACTTACATGCATGTATAAATAAACACGCCAAATGAGGTAGCTTTCAAATTCTTCTTTGTATTGCTATATCTGCATAAAACTTGCCTCTGGTGGTCAAGTACACACAGCAAAAGAGGCAGAATGGGACACATTTATTGGTGTATAACACGCACTACAGGGAGTGCAGAATTATTAGGCAAATGAGTATTTTGACCACATCATCCTCTTTATGCATGTTGTCTTACTCCAAGCTGTATAGGCTCGAAAGCCTACTACCAATTAAGCATATCAGGTGATGTGCATCTCTGTAATGAGAAGGGGTGTGGTCTAATGACATCAACACCCTATATCAGGTGTGCATAATTATTAGGCAACTTCCTTTCCTTTGGCAAAATGGGTCAGAAGAGGGACTTGACAGGCTCTGAAAAGTCATAAATAGTGAGATATCTTGCAGAGGGATGCAGCACTCTTAAAATTGCCAAGCTTCTGAAGCGTGATCATCGAACAATCAAGCGTTACATTCAAAATAGTCAACAGGGTCGCAAGAAGCGTGTAGAAAAACCAAGGCGCAAAATAACTGCCCGTGAACTGAGAAAAGTCAAGCGTACAGCTGCCAAGATGCCACTTGCCACCAGTTTTGCCATATTTCAGAGCTGCAACATCACTGGAGTGCCCAAAAGCACAAGGTGTGCAATACTCAGAGACATGGCCAAGGTAAGAAAGGCTGAAAAACGACCACCACTGAACAAGACACACAAGCTGAAACGTCAAGACTGGGCCAAGAAAAATCTCAAGACGGATTTTTCTAAGGTTTTATGGACTGATGAAATGAGAGTGAGTCTTGATGGGCCAGATGGATGGGCCCGTGGCTGGATCGGTAAAGGGCAGAGAGCTCCAGTCCGCCTCAGACGCCAGCAAGGTGGAGGTGGGGTACTGGTATGGGCTGGTATCATCAAAGATGAGCTTGTGGGGCCTTTTCGGGTTGAGGATGGACTCAAGCTCAACTCCCAGTCCTACTGCCAGTTTCTGGAAGACACCTTCTTCAAGCAGTGGTACAGGAAGAAGTCCGCATCCTTCAAGAAAAACATGATTTTCATGCAGGACAACGCTCCATCACACGCATCCAAGTACTCCACAGCGTGGCTGGCAAGAAAGGGTCTAAAAGAAGAAAAACTAATGACATGGCCTCCTTGTTCACCTGATCTGAACCCCATAGAGAACCTGTGGTCCCTCATCAAATGTGAGATTTACAAGGAGGGAAAACAGTACACCTCTCTGAACAGTGTCTGGGAGGCTGTGGGTGCTGCTGCACGCAATGTTGATCGTGAACAGATCAAAGCACTGACATAATCCATGGATGGCAGGCTTTTGAGTGTCCTTGCAAAGAAAGGTGGCTATATTGGTCACTGATTTGTTTTTGTTTTGTTTTTGAATGTCAGAAATGTATATTTGTGAATGTTGAGCTGTTATATTGGTTTCCCTGATGAAAATAAATAATTGAAATGGGTATACATTTGTTTTTTGTTAAGTTGCCTAATAATTATGCACAGTAATAGTCACCTGCACACACAGATATCCTCCTAAAATAGCTAAAACTAAAAAAGCCCCACTCCAACTTCCAAAATATTCAGCTTTGATATTAATGAGACTTTGGGGTTCATTAAGAACATGGTTGTTGTTCAATAATAAAATTAATCCTCAAAAATACAACTTGCCTAATAATTCTGCACTCCCTGTATATATAAATCACACCCCTATTTTTTGATTTACAATCTGTGTAACATTTTGTTTCAATTTTCTCAGCTCAACCTAAGCATTGTAAGTGAAAAACATAGTTTAATGCACGTGGCAGTGATTAAAATTAAATGAAAAACATATTAACGCAGTACCGACATACAATTTACAATGTATTTATTCAATCATCATCAATCATCGTCAAATACACCAAAGAGTTGTTTACCTCGCAATGTTTTTTTGCGTTTATTCACAACTTTCAGGACGTCTTTCTGTTTTCACCCTTCTCTAACATCTGTCTCTGATACCATGACCAATATAGTGTAATAAGGAGATACAGTAATCCCTCGGTTATCGCGGTTAATGGGGGCCGAGACCACTCGCGAAAACTGAAAATCCGTCAAGTAGCGGCGCCCCTTCAAAAATGCTTAAAAAAACGTATACAGGTATACAGTATACCCCCCCCCCCCCCCGCCATTAAACTGAAGTGATCGCTGGCATAATGGCAAGGAGTTATTGGGTGACTCATCCAGAACTCTTCACACTGGAACTGAATGTACCAAAACATGACCCACAAGTGTAGCCTTGTCTTCCATAATCAATTTACACAGAATAGAACTGCGGCGAAACCACTACAAACCATTCAGTATGATTGTATTAACCGCTCTCAACCACATGCAGCCATTGCAGCTTATTTCGCTTGTTAACACTACCGGTTACATATTGAAAATAATAAGAGTGAAAATGTGATATTTGATGAGTTTGTGAAGCGTTTTGGGGAACAACAGTTCAAAAAATGGTCTTTGTTCATTTTAATGAAAGTGAAAAAGCTACCTTCTGACAATAACAACATACTTTAGCTAGCGGCATCGAACGGCTTTTACAACAAATACACTAAACCATACAAAATTAGCCTTGTTTAGGTAGTACAAACAAACGCTCGCTTTTGGTATGATAAAGTCAAACTTGAGATGAAATGTGACAGAAGAGAATATACTTATGTCTCGCCGAGTTCCTCCATGATAAACAGCGTCACAGAAGGAGGGGGTGAGGTGGGAGGAGTTGAAGGAGGGGGGTGAGCGAAACGGTAACTCACCATGACTAAACATTGCGTCAGGGGCTCCCCCTCCCCTTCACAATAAGAGTGTCCACACCATGTCCTCAATTGACATAAGCTCGCGCTTGCTTAAGTCAATAAATGCTTTTATTGAGAAGGTAAGGTATATTTTTTAGACCCGCGAAGCTCTGAACCCGCAAAAGTGGAACCGCAAACTAGCGAGGTTCCAGTGTAATAACTAATGCATTTTCATATGTCATCTATATCACTGGTGGTGAAATTTTTATGATTCATCACTTTCACTACCGTAACCTGGGTTCAAGTCGCATTGCAATAAATATTTTGTGATTGTGGTTAGTGGTCTTTTTTTGACTGATCAAGTATTGCACAAGTAGGGTGGTACACTTCACAAACGTCATGTATAAAGTTCTTTTTTAGATTATTTTTTTTAGGTTGGAAAAAATTCACGTTATACATGAATAAATAGAGTACATGGCATTCTATTTCATTTTAAAAGGGAACAGTTATTTCAGATTAAAAGAACTACAAAACTAATTACACTAGAAGGAGTTATCCTAGGTTTTCATCAACAGGCCAAAGAACCTTCCTTATGCAGTATAAAGGCAAGATCTCATTTTAAAATATGTGGATACGGAATAATCTTTCTCCTGGAAGTTGGTTGCCCTTGATTGATGATGAGAGTGTTGGAAGTGAAATGAGCCTGCTGTGGCAAAGAGCACAGCACCGATGCTAAAGGGCTCTTTGAGTGCGACATAAATACTCCAGTATACCCAATTAAGTCATTAGAAAAAGCAGTGGGGAGCTCATCATACATACACGGTCTTTCATTAGCGTGGCGTGACCCCTTTGAACCCCCCGTGATGAATATTTCACTTCGTCGGCCGCACTTGACCCGCAGCATCACATCATTAATAAGCTTGGCGCTGCAGAACCTTGCCACTTCCTGCCTTTTAATACCTTACCTCTGCACACACCCCCAAAAAAGAAGTCCCTGTCTCTTCCACGGACACTTATGTTGCCTGTGCACAGCATATTTCAATTTTTTTCCATGCCACGCGGGCATTCTAAGCAGCTAATAATGACACAATAAATACACGGCGCTACATTTATCTGTGTTTGTGGCTTGGAGCTGCAGCACTGCAGAGCTGATTGTCGTTTTATTGATACACCCCTCTCCCCCCCACCTCCAGAATTTTATTATAGTTCAAGGTCGAACTCAGCAAAGTGGGAGTCAAACACCTCTCCTGGAATTGATGTCTCTTAAAAGCAAAGCGTATGGTCTGATAATGACGACGACAAGTGTCGGGTGTGTGCTTTATGGTAACGATAAGGTTTACAAGTATTGAAAAGCGAGCAATCAATGTCGGAGTGAGGATAGTAGACTCTCTTAAGGTTAGACTAATTCCATTGTAGAGTTTAAGAAAATGCTTTTATGAGTAATAACTATGACTTGGAAAACAGGCAACCTACAGGTTTACTTGTATGCTCCAAATGTAAGGGAAATTATAGTTTTAATGTACCTGTAAGTTATCCTCAGAAATACCTTAACAAAGCTAAAGATTATATCCAGGTCCTGTTTGTATTCTTGGAACAATTGTAACCTCTTGGGGCCCTCTAACTATTAATCAAGGCGGCCTTTACTTCAGTGCCGGGAAGTCTGCTCAAGAGCTTTCCTCCCCACATTCCTTTTCTTTTCACGTTCCTTTTGTGTTACAAGGTTTCACGTTCCTTACGGCTCATTTATTATGCTCACAGCCATCTAGCGAACAGCATTGTTCACTACATTTAAACATGTGTTTTCTGTCTTAACCAATCAGATTATTTTATTACATTCATAAGACCTCGGGCTAGCCAATCACATTTGTTGTTCTATGCATGTGCTTTGCAATAAATGAGCCTCTAGCCATAGGCGGAGTGTGTTTTCCTTCCTGAGTCGATTCTGGAAGCACGCGCCTCCGATGGAAAAAAAACCCTAAATCTCACATTCAGAGATCTTTTCTTCATCCTAATACAATCTCAAGGTTCAACCTTGACACCGACCGTGTAGACATTTCACTGCAAAAAGTCCGATTAAGTAAAAAAAAAAATACTGGGTTTCCTCGCAATATTGCTGTTTGACTTTTGCATCCCACGTGCATCGCATATTATTTTCTGTTCATAGTTCCGACGATTTTTATGTACATCACAGAATTTCAGTGTCACTTTTCGCCCGTACACTTAAGCTAAACTGATAAGTACCTTATGTTTCATGGACTGGAAAAATCCAAATGAATCGTTTTCATGCTTAGTGGCAACCCAAAAATTCAGTATACATGTTGTTTGCGAACAACTTGATCAGAGGAGCAACGTTGTTTCCACCTTTGACGTTAATATTGATTAAAGGATTATTTTATTTATGTCACTCGCCACAATCAACTCAGTAACATGCTTGTTCTCGCTCCAAAAAGGGATGAGATACTGCATACTATCTGTTTACAGAGTGTGCTTTATGTGGTTTTCAGAAGTTTAGACTTACGCTACATATGGTTGGATTCAACTGTTGCATCCACTATTTACGGATAGTAACATTTATGGTGTGGGGAGAGAAAAGAAAGCCGAAATGACCAGGAGAAATCAATCCATACACATAAGGCTTTTTTAGCGAGTAAGCCAGAGTTTGCATGTATCTTTAGTCTTTTTATTTGAAGTCCCTCTGTGCTTTGTGGCATGAAAGTATCCTGGATGAGGTAATGCGCATCATGAAATGATTACAGTTATACATCGTATGGTCTGTCACTAGTCTGAATACATGATTATTCAATCGTCTATATTTATTTATAGATTATAAGTTAAGAAGGCTAGGTGATGACCAATCATGCCTCTGTTCAGAAAGCAAATCAACTGTGTTTGATCATAATCCAAAACTCAGGCTACCATCATGTAATTTTCATGTAGGAAAAATGCAAAATAAATGGATGAATCTTAACAGACAGGTGAATACTCCCACCTCAACATATTTTCAGTTCTTTTTTAATTTTAATGGGAAAATAAACTGTCCCGTGCATTAAAAATCCTCCCCAAAATGCAAAGATAAAGTTTTTTTTCCCATTAATCAATTCCCCCGAGTCCAGGAAAAAATGTAGATGTTTGAAGCTGTCAATAGCATCAAACAAGTTAAATACAATACACTTTTTGCTTCTTACGCATAAAGCCAATATTATGATTTAATTTCTGAATCAGCCGCTTAACAGCATGTCTTATTGCAAAACGTTTATTAGACATTTACAACTTCTCACTGTTCAAACTGTGCAATAATGCCTGTCTACATGTGTGATGACATTACCCTTTGATAAAGTGTACAAAACAAAAGTACTGTTCATTTGGGAGGGGAATCAATGAAGCAGAAACATTACAAACTAATGCCATTTGTTATTTCCCTACAGATGCTAATTAAATGTCATTAGACACTGTCTTTGCTCTTTTTTATATTGACTTCTAAGTGACCTTTTAAAACTGATTAATAAAGTAGTTTTGAGTAATGCAGTAATGCAGTATCACTCCCTTTTTTAGTGTAATTCTATAATTTTCCAATTGTTGTACAAAAAATGTCGTATATCACACATACACACGCCTAATTACTATTTCTCCAGACCGATGCTTGCATATTTACAATCACATGGTAGGTTTGATCAAAAGTCACCAAGGCCGAAGGATCCTCGCTCCTGACAACAATGAAACAAACAACCATAGAAAAATGCTGATTTGCTGAGTTTCTTCTCCTTACAGGCTTTCACATTGCAGATGGAGCTTATCCCATTTTCTTGTTTGTTTGCTTGAAAGAAACATGCCCCCCCCCCCTGCGAGTGTAATAGCGAATGAGATTTAATTTAGACAAATGTAAAAGCAGGAAAGCTCGTAGCTCGGCTAAGCTGTCGTCGTCTTACTGGAAAGAAATGCTTTTCATCGTCCCTCGACAGCTGTTTATCGCCATTGTCTTTCTGTGACCCGAGTGCGTGGAAAAAGGAAAGGCATGACAGGTGTGCAGACAAATAAACAGATTTGATTACAAAAACAAGAAAGGAAAACAACACGCTTCAGGAATTGATTGCTAGACAGAAATAAGGTGAAACACGGATCGTGACAGTCCATGTATTACTGTGTAGCTGTCCTGCCGTTTGGTCCCGTTAGCATTCACAGAGCATTTACTAATGACTTCACTCTGTCCTACAGGTGTCTGTCCTGCGTAAACAGCACGTTTCGCTGCCACTGGTGCAAATATCGCAACATGTGCACCCATGACCCTAGCAGCTGCTCCTTCCAGGAGGGCAGAGTCAACGCCTCTGAGGTACTATACAAATTTGCCTTGTAACACGTCCAAAACAATTGCCACCTAACCTTTTTTTTACGATTCGAGCAATAATTCCACACATAAAACGTATTTTCTAAGATTTGCCAGTTAGAGGGATCTAATATCCCGATGTCCCTGAGCCTATATCTGCTCGGCCGTAAATGGCTGCCCTGAGATGGATAAAAACAGCCGGCTGTTGCTGCTGAATCCCTCTTTTATGCATGGCAAAATCTATCTGAAACTTTTTATTCAGAAAACCATTTTTATACTTGTTCCCTTGTATTGATCAAATATGAATGTAAAATCTGATATATGCTCTCCATGACTATTTAAATGGCAAACCCTCGAAATGATCTTCAAACCTAGACTCTCACAGGCCTTCTTATTTTTTTAGAGGGCACTAGTTATAGAATTCAACTGTTCGTAAATGTGTGGGATCCCTAGAATTAAGTTTATAGCTGATAGTCATGTTTCAAGGTGATGGGGGACGCGGATGCAGGGGAGACTCTTTTTTGTTATTGATATCAAGGGTGTGGACATTGTTTACAACAAAATTACATGTGGCAACTAGGCATAATAATGAAATAAAATACCTAAGAGGGAAAAATAAGATAAATAAATATGTTAGGATGGATAGGGGGCAGCACGGCGGCGCAGTGGTTAGCGCATGTGCGGCACAGTTCATGTCTTGGGAACCTCCTGCGTGGGTTCAAATCCAGCTCCAGACTTCCTGTGCGGAGTTTGTATGTTCTCCCCGTACTTGCGTGGGTTTCCTCCGGGCACTCCGGTTTCCTCCCACATTCCAAAAACATGCATTTCAGGTGAATTGGCCGGTCCAAATTGTCCCTAGGTGTGAATGAGCGAGTGAGTTGTCTGTCCCCGTGTGCCCTGCGATTGGCTGGCAACCAGTTCAGGGTGTCCCCTGCCCACTGCCCGATGATTACTGGGATGGGCTCCAGCACCCCCGCGACCCTACTGAGGATAAGCGGTGTAGCTAATGAGATGAGAGGATGGATAGGCAAATATTTACAAGGTAGTGTTTGGAAATTGGCCTGAATTAAATGGCAATAAAAACTTAGCTTCTCCACGAGGATTCCTTTATAATGTTGTTGTATTTGTTGCGGTATCGGCAGCTGCCAATACCTTCCAGACTGGACAGAGAGCAGCTGATGTTTTTTTGGGCTGTGTATGGGCGTCATTATACCACTGAGGATTTGTTGGGGATGGGGATGATGATGGAGGTTTTGAGGCTGAATGGAATGCTAGCCTGTGACCATGGCTTGGTTGAAGATCTTGGCGAAAACCCCAGCCAGGTGATCAGAGCAGTCCTTAAGCACCTTACCTGGCTCTCCATCCGGACCAGCTGTTTTTCCTGGGTTCCCGGTTCTCACCACACACTTACTTCATGCTCTTGAAGTATCTGTGTATTGCTGCTGGTGCTATCTTCAAAGCGTGCAAACAATCTAAATCCACTGCGAGTGAAGCATCAGTCCCAACAATCACCAGTTTGTTGCCGCTTAAGTTTGTAGTTTGTCCCACATTCTCCTCAAGTGTTCGGGAGAAGTGGACGTCATTCTTCCTCACAGACGTGTGCTCTAAAGAAGGTAGCTTAGTAATTAAAAGTGATAAACACAACAACATGCAAAAGGAGACATGAAATAACACAAACTACTGGTGGAAGACTACGTGTAACGTGTCATGACACGGCAGCAGACACCACAATGCCCTGACAAGAACTGCAAGAAACCAGAGCAAAACAGAGACAACTGGACAATCCACACAAGTTCCAGGCAGCGTATAGGCCAGTCTGGAGTGGAAGAACAAAACAATGATGGTTGAGTTATAATTACAAGAATGGACACAAGGACACATAGGAACTCCAAATCCCACTCAATCGTTTAACGAAAACAAAGAAACACAGGATATCTTATTAATGTTCTAAATACAGCTGGAAAGAATCTAAATGTAAAAATTGTTAACGCATCCAAAGTGACTAAATCTCATGACATAATCGAAAAAGTGATACCACACACCATTTCCCTGTGTGCTTTCATCTGAGCATAGCTTTCCCCTGCAGTGAAAACTAGCCAGCCCGACGTGTATTATTGAGATTAGGGATGTATTTGCTGCTGTAATCCCTGAGGGACATATTGAAGTGTGCATTAGGACAGATGATGATGAGCACACGTCAAGATAGATGACAGTGACAGATTGCTTAGAAGCTTTGAAGAAACGGTTATGTAAACACTCCAGAAGTGAGGCAGGCAAATGATCCCGCAATTTATGGACTGAAATATCCATCCATCCATCCATTATCTGAAATATGATCATGTAAATACAGTGGAACCTCGGTTCTCGACCATAATCCGTTCCAGAACCCTGTTCGAAAACCGATTTGTTCGATCACCGAAACAATTTTTCCCATTAATGTAAATCGTTTTAATCCGTTCCAACACCCTGAATGTTTACCTTGAATGTTTAACGTAAACTAAAGCTAACCCAGGCTAATCGTAAGTTCGCGTTATCGTAATCTTCCGTACGAAAGATTACGCTAACATGAACGTGTAAAAATTAAAAAATCAGGTCGTTTACAAGTCATTTAGCACCCGGGTCTCCACAACAAGTGGTGAGCGGTTCATTGGAAAGGGGGCTCCGTTCCAACACCCACAATGTTGGGCTCCGTTCCAACACCCTGAATGTTTACCTTGAATGTTTAACGTAAACTCAAAGCTAACCCAGGCTAATCGTACGTTCGCGTTATCGTAATCTTCTGTACGAAAGATTGTTCGAACACCGAAATCATTTTTCCCATTACAAATAATGTAAATTGTTTTAATCCGTTCCAACACCCTGAATGTTTAACCTTTGTTTCCCTTTAAGACACAAATAACATAAACATAAATGTAACCCCAGGCTAATCGTAAGTTCGCGTTATTGTAATCTTCCGTACGAAAGATTACGCTAACATGAATGTGTAAAAATTAAAAAAAAAAGGATAAAGAAAAGAATTATGAATAGGATTTCTTACCATTGTGGTGGTCAACAGAAGGCGCAGGCAAGATCAGACACTCCTTCATATTTTGCTATTATTTCGTTCTGAAATGCAATAGTTGTACGCACTACTTTTCTTTTTTCACCTGTAGCAACTTTGCTGCTTGCACTGACTTTCTTCGGAGGCATAATTAGGGGCTAAAACACTTCGTACACCTATATTAAAAGCGAAAGCAAAACGAAGCACGTCCGCACGCGATAACAGTTGGTCACGAAAAGAGCGATCTACACCTGTACGCCGCTCAGCATCACACCCTAGCGTACGCACTCACGCATTACCTGCGTTTAAACTCCGATTTTTTGACCGAACAGCGGAGCAAGAATTTCTCGAAATTTTTGGTCTGACTCCGATTTGTTCGAACTGAGAGGCGTTCCAAAACCGAGGTTCCACTGTAGTAGGTTCTCATGGTTGACAAAATAAAGGGCGGTACCGCCCCTTCCCCCCACAGTTACAATTCCCTCTTAATTAGGTAGATTCTGTATTCCTACAAGATTCACTAACTTCCTATACTGTATGTAAATGTTTTCCCCTCTTCTTTTCATTATTCAGGACTGTCCTCAGCTCCTCCACTCCGGTCAAATCCTCATCCCGGCGGGGGAAGTGCGTCCGATCACCTTGAGGGCCCGCAATCTCCCACAGCCGCAGTCGGGCCAGCGTGGCTATGAGTGCGTGGTGAATGTGCAGGGTGTGAGTCACCGCATCACGGCACTACGCTTCAACAGCACCAGCGTGCAGTGCCAGAACAGCACGGTACGGCTTTTTTTAAAGAGGGGTGTGGCGATTTGTTTCGACCAAGAAACTGACAATCCAATTCTGATTTCGATGCCTATGATTGGATCCAATCCAAACTACAATGCATCACTAAAATAGGGATGGGAATCTATGGGTACCTCACAATTTGATTCAGAAAACTACATTTGAATTCTGATTCATAGTTATCGGATTAATGCAATGCATCACTACCTTGGTTTACAAGTAGGGAATCTAGGGGTACACTAATATTTGATTCTAATTCCATGACGCAAAACTACATTCTGATACAGAGGCCCACAATTCAATTTGTTTTAATTGCTCCCCTAAAAAGGCTTATGCATTTATTAGGATTGTGAATATTTGATTACCTCACAGATTCTAAGAACCTAAATAGGATTCAGATTTAGAGGCCTAGGATTTGAATACTTTTGAATGCATCACTAGAATGGTGGGGCAGCACGGCGGCGCAGTGGTTAGCACATGTGCGGCACAGTTCATGTCTTGGGAACCTCCTGCGTGGGTTCAAATCCAGCTCCAGACTTCCTGTGCGGAGTTTGTATGTTCTCCCCGTGCTTGCGTGGGTTTCCTCCGGGCACTCCGGTTTCCTCCCACATTCCAAAAACATGCATTTTCAGGTGAATTGGTCCCTTGGTGTGAATGAGCGAGTAAGTTGTCTGTCCCCGTGTGCCCTGCAATTGGCTGGCAACCAGTTCAGGGTGTCCCCTGCCCACTGCCCGATGATTGCTGGGATGGGCTCCAGCACCCCCGCGACCCTACTGAGGATAAGCGGTGTAGCTGATGAGATGAGATGAGACTAGAATGGTGTATGAGGACATTGGGAGTATAAATTTCTGTGTCCCTCAAGATTTCATTCAATTTCAATGCATTTCCTTCTGATTCAGAGGTCTACATTTTGATCAAATTTGAATCACATTGGTTCGTACATATATCATACATGCCAACCTTTTGACATTAAAAAATGTTTGATTTTATCGTGCACTCTATTTTTTGGTGAAAAACCAAATCCGTCATTAGAATATCTTAAAAAAAGAACAACATGTGCTAGTTTAAAACCGGAGTGGCTAAATTTTACCAAAACGAAATCTGATTGGAGGAGCCGCTTATTCAAGCAAAAAGACTAGGTCTTGCTTCAAAATAAAGCAGTCGTAGACCAAAATACTGGTCTCGAGTCAAGATTTTTTGTTATTGTCTAAATTTGAAAAAGCGGTAGATTTAAAAAGAATTGGTAAGCATTTTTTTATGGGGGAAAAGCGGTAGTTTAACGCGTAATGCAGGAGTGTTGTAGGTATAGTATAGTACAGGGTTCAGCAACCTTTTTGGTGCGGAGTGCCACTTTCAAATTTTCTTGTAAATCAGTGTGCCACACCAAGATTAATGACTCGCACAACATTTTTTTAATATCCAACAGAGCTGTCATTTTACACCAGTCCAAATATACAACAAGGACTCGTATAGCTCTGTTTTTCAACCCTTTCTGAACCAAAGTACACTTTTATTTATAAAAAAGTTCCGTGGCACACCGTCCGTCGAAAATGTTTGAAAATGAAGTTATGTTAAATATTTCACTGCACTACCTCATAAGCAGATAATTAGTATATAAAAAGAAGAAAATAACAATACTTTATGGTAGAGTGCATAACAGTTTCAACACGAGCGATTTGGGTAGAAAAAGGCAAAATAAACACGTTACATGCTCTAAAGTGATTTATCTACGGTGTGCATTACCATTCGATTGCATTCACAACAAAGACAAGACGGAATGGTTTAGGTTGTATTACATTCCCAACAAATGCAAGACGAAGTGGTTTTTGTTATATGTTCGCCATTACATTCCCAAAAAGTGATATAAAAGTGAGATAAAATGAGGTAAAAGTGGTTATAGTACAGCGCACACACGTCACTCCCGCTACGGGATGCAAATTTTGGCAGGCCCAAATTTGGATGCCGATTAAGAACCCTCATGTTTGATTTGATTTGATTCCATGGCATCACTATAGCCTGTGTACCTTTTGTAATCTGGCTTTTTGGAAAATTAAAAATTATTGCTCCTGTGGAATTTTGTGTCAAGAGCACCTATAAGAATCACTTTTTAAGCATAACAGATGAGTCCGCTTTGTTCAGTACTCAAGCCTGGTGATTTTCGTGTTATTGAAATCCTTTATTCCCGTCTCATACTTCTTACACACGGTGTAACTGATGATCAGTGTTTCCAGTGACACCTTACTGTCCGTCTCTCTCTTTTCGAAAAACAAAGTGTTGTTTGAGAGATTCACCTATGTGGACCAAGACCATTGGCTTTTAATTCAAGTCAAGTCATTTTTATTTGTACTCACAAAGAGTCTCAAAGGGCTGCACAGGTTATTGCACGGACTATTATTTCAGAAAATTATTACACCATCCCCTGATCTGGAACCAACATGAGGGCAAGGAAAAACTCAAAAACCTCAACATGAGGAAAATGAAGAAACCTTGAGAAGGGACCGCACATGTGGTATCCCCCTTTCAGGATGACCAGACTGCAAAGGATCTTGCAATTACAAATAATACAGAGATATTGTCCACAAAAAGTATAGGTTATTCATATGCTATAGAGTAGAAGTGTGTTTTAAGCTTAGATTTAAACATTTTCACTGAGGTTGCAGATCGGATCTCAGGGGGAAGAGCATTCCACAGCACCGGTGCTCGGATGGAGAACGCTCTGGAACACTTCTTGGCTCTTGGGATCACCAGTAGACGGGTGCTTTCAGAACGAAGGCTTCGAACCGGAACATAGGGGGAAATCAGATCTGAAAGATATGAGGGCACAAGTCCATGTATGATTTTGTACAATACTAGGAGAACCTTGAAATCACATCTTAGGCTAACAGGGAGCCAATGCAGGTTAGCCAAAATCGGCGTGATGTGATCGGACTTTTTTGTCGTAGTTAAAAGCCTCCTGATTGAACATTTTTTTATACGTCTTTATGAATTCAGAATCTTTGCAAATTGACGATTAACACGTTTGGAATAGAAAAAGAAAAACCCTGCAAAAAGCAATTACTGTTCCCAAATCTAGTCTGTATGATCTGCTACGGCTATTCTGTTTGAATTTAACGTTTTTGCACTTATGATCTCCATTTTACCCTTCACATTGACTGCAAACGGATATTGAATACGCCAAAATATACTCATGAGTTTTATGTATTCTTTACATTACGCCAGCAAAAAAAAATGAAAATACTGAAAAGGGACACATAAAACAAAACCTGTGATAAAATGCATTCTTATCTAGTCATTTAGTCTTGACCTTATCCCGTAAACTGTGGTGCGTGTCAGAGCCACCGTGCCAGAGCGATAGGCTACAGATGAACACGGGAGATGTCTTCTCTTTGCTGCGCGATTATGATGCGAGCCGTGTCGACTGTGACAATGCATGAAAAGGGCATCGTCCTCTATCTCGGATGATGACAGATGGTTAAAAAGCCTCTCGTCTCACTGCTGCCCTTTCATCTTCCTTTCTCACTTTCTGTCCTTTCCCCACTCACGGTTGCCTTTCTTTTTTCCAGTACATGTACGAGGGCGTGAAGATCAGCGACCTGGCTGTGGATCTTGCCATTGTGTGGAACGGCAATTTCATCATCGACAATCCTGAGAAGATTAAAGGTGCTTTTTTTTTTTCCATCCGTTTCTGCCTATAGCCTCAAGGAGGATGGACTCAATCCACAAAAGGGGAATGTATGGGCCACTCGGGGCAACTCAAGGCCCCCTACAAAGCACTCGTGGGAAAAGTCCACAATACCAATAAGCGCCTATCGAGTAGTGGACAGTTATTAGTGTGTCACTTGGAGTGAATAATGGAGCTCTGCATTTTTTTAATCTGCGCATCACGCTTATCGTAATTAAGGACAGTCCTGTCAAGAGTTACAACTGGTCTTACCTCCAATAGTTAACCGAATATTCAAAAGCAAGCAGTATATTAGTTAAAACCCTGTAAATCATAGCAAAAAACAAACAAACATCCAGAAACAAATTAAACGTGTTTTAAAGCACTGGTTCTCAAATGGGAGAATATGGGATTTTAATGCATTTACCAAAATTAGCATCAATGCAGAACAATACCTCCTGTTTTCCCTCCAGTAATACCGCAAACCCTTGTTTATTAAGGTTTATAGAGACCATAATGATTTGCAAAAAAACTTAGCCCAACAGAGTAAAAAGCCACTTTCCGAGTTGAATTTATAGTAGAAAGCTGAGAAAAATAGTTTACAATAAAAGTCAAAATAAAGTAAAACGGGAAAAAAATACTACTTGTGATATTAGGCTAACAAACATTAAACTGAATCTGAATATTTTTCAAATCATTTTTCTAGGGCAATGTGCACAATCTATTTTCAATGAAGATGATGTTCTTGCGCCCATGAAAAGGTTGGGACACACTGTTTTAATGTACCGGTATATAAAATCTAAGGAATGAGAGCATGTCAGGTTGGAAACGACCACACGGTCTGTGACTCGGATCTAGGTTAGAAAAAAACTAGCTTCAATACGTTCTGCAGCCACGCAACCAAGCGAACTAATCGCTGCCTGAGCCAATGAGAAAAATAAGACCCTTCCTGTGAAAGAAGGCATGCTACGTCTCCAACGTGTCAGAACCAGAACAGATACAGGACCCAATTGTGTAACGTTCTCACACAAGCTTTTTATTTTATGGGAAGTGGGGAGTCATGCACGTTAGGAAGCTGGTCTGGCGTGGAAGGACAGGACGCCAGAGACCAACGAGATCGATAACGAATCAGGGGTAACGAAAATAAACAGGAAAAACTCAATGGGAACCAAAACTGGAGAAATTAACCAACAGAACAAGAATAGACAGAAAACAAAACTGGGACCCGAAATTAAACAATACAAAAATAAACGGGAACAATACCGGACTGCATATATCACAGGGAAACAGGACAGAACCCACATCTTGTGGGGCAGAAGTTCTTGACAGAATAACAGGACAGAACCCACGTCTTGTGGGCAGAAGTTCGTTGACGGGCTGACACTGAAGCAAGAGAGCGTTGAGCTTTATATACACAGAAAATCAATCTCTAAATGAGCCACAGCTGCGCTACACGGGCGGGGCCAATTGGGCACCATTGCAACCGTGACACACACGGGCGTTGCCAAGTGGGCGCCATGGCAACCATGACACACACGGGCACGGCCAAGTGGGCGCCATGGCAACCATTACACAACGTGGACCTATTCTGAAAATAGCTCACCAGTTCTGGGTCATTTTGATTTTCTAGTAAAATGACGGTTTAAGCGTTTGAGGAATCTATTTAACCCCACTCATTTCATGATGAAGTTTTTGAGTTTTTCCTCGCCCTCATGTAGGTTTCAGATCAGGGGATGGTGGAATAATAATCTGTGGTTTGCAATAATCTGTGGTCTGTGTAGCCCTTTGCGACTCCTTGTGATTAAGGGCTATACAAATAAACATGACTTGACTTGACTTAACGCTACAAACCCAACATTGTACGTCAAGCTGTTTCTGCAACGTCACAGATGCACGGGCTGAAAAGGGGTGTGGCGACTGTTAGCCAATCAGAACGCAGAACAACGCGCGATGAAAATCGGCAAAGTAGCAAAACCGCAATACTCTATTGCATTTTGATATGCATTTTTATTATATGTTGTTACTATGTTGTTACCATGTATTACTTATTTAAAAGTAGGGTTGAATAGACTCAACAACTAAAACAATCGTTTTACAAGAAAATCCAAATGACCCATCACTGGCGAGCTATTTTCAGAACAGGTCCACGTTGGAGACCCCTGCTCTATTGTCATTTCATCGTATTGGGATTTGATGTGTTACATGGCAGTGACGTACAGTATGTGAGCTTCCGTTGTACGGAGCATTGATGATCGAAGACGCCTATTTCCCACAGTGCACCTGTACAAGTGCAGCGCCCAGCGCGACAACTGCGGCACATGCCTGCGGGCGGAGAAGAAGTTCCAGTGCGGCTGGTGCAGCAACGAGGGCCGATGCACCATGAAGCACCATTGCCCGCCTGTCTCGCTCTACTCCAGCCGGTGGCTGGACCTCTCCACCGCCGACGTCAAGTGTACCAACCCACGAATCACTGAGGTCTGTTGGTTTTCTACCAATCCATTAAATGCTTAGTGATAACAGTTGTACCTCTTAAACGAGCTCAATTCGTTCCAGTATTGTGCTCGTAAGCTCAAATTGGTCAGCTTCCGTACTCCCAAAAGTCAGAGGTACCAAATATACGGACCTAACAGATTTCATTCGATCTGCGAGACAACCCTGAGAGAAGCGCAGCAGATAAA